>NW_018165364.1:166345-168115 GCF_001263595.1 Phalaenopsis equestris
GGAAGCGTCAAGAGGAAAGGCTGAGGGCTAGACCCTAGCCTACTAAAGAGGAAAGACTAGACCTCAGCCAAAAGTAAGGTTAACAATTGTGAGTAACTAAAATATTTAAACTATATATATATATATATATATATATAAGTGTGTGTGTGTGTGTGTGTGTGTGTGTGTGTGTGGGAACTGGGTAATGGTGATATCAGGTTTTGGCTTGACAATTGGTGTCCCAAAGAATGGTTATCCCCCATTACTAATATCTACAATAGTGATTTGAAAGTGGTTGATTGCTGGGATGGAGATGAGTGGTCACTAGCTAAGCTTTCCAATCTGCCGCAAGCTCACTCTATTACTAAAGTGGGCAACATAAAGTTCAACAGTAGTACAGTTGATAAAGTCCTGTGGCAGACTACCACCCATCAAAGCCTTACCAAAGCCGTATACTCCAAAAGCTTCATTTGGGATCAAAGCTTCATTTGGGATCAAACACTCTGGGGAGACAAGATTTGGAACAAATTTCTATCCCCTTCTATGTCCTTTCTCTGTTGGAGAATATTTCATAAAATGATCCCTACTGATGACATACTTAAACTGAAGGGATTGAGGGCTCCATCTAAATGTCGGTTATGCAAGAATGAGGAGGAAACTTTGAATCACTTATTTTTTGAATGTAATTTTGCCCAACTAGTTTGGAAACAAATCTTGAATCAGTTGACCATTGATGAGAATGATTTCACTTGGGACAGGCTTGTCAAGTGCTGGTTGAGCTGGCAGCAGAGAAAATATGCTACCATTCCCTTCATCGTTCCCTAGTTTATCTGGATGGAAAGAAACAAAGTTAAGTTTGAAGATGTTAATCCAAATATTTGGAAAATTGCTAGAAACTGTCTATCTTATCTTCATAAGATGATTAACTGGAAAAGATTTCCTAACGTCTCCAACTCCTGTCCAACAATAAATTCTGAACAACCTCAAGTTATCAGAGTCTACTGGAAAGCCCCAAACTCTCCCGTTGTGAAGATTAATACAGATGGAAGCTTTACCAAAAATGGAGCTGGAGTGGGTGGCATTTACAGAAATCATTTGGGTAAGTGCCTGTTATATTTCTACACCCCAATTATGGCCACTGATGCAACTGAGACTGAACTTATTGTTGTGTATTGGGCAATCATCCTTGCCATTAAGGCTAAGTGGAATAAGCTTTGGTTAGAACTGGATTCTGCTATAATTATTCACCTCTTGAATCATGAGGAGGGAGCTCCCTGGCATCACTCATACTGGCTTAATAAAATCAGAGATCTTAGTAGCAAGGAACAAATTCAGTTCTCTTTCATCTATTAGGAAGGAAATCATCCTGCAAATTGGTTGGCCCAAATTGGATCACATTCTAACCTGACTGGGGTTACTGAGGTTGCTGCTAACCCTCCACCAGCCTTGCATTACCTGCTGCAAGGAGATACTCTAGATGTTCCTCACTTCAGAATTGCTTATATGGACACATGACTACATTTTGTGCAAATGCATTTTATATTCATTTTTCTTTATTTGTTGAGTCATTGTAATTTCCCTTTTTTTGGGAGGGTGTTCCCTAGCCTTTTTTGGGGGAGTTCTTTGGTTATTGTATTGACCCAAAAAGAAGTCCTCAGTCCCTCTTCAATTTCTGTACTAGTTTATTACTTCAACATATAGGGATTCATAAGAAACTCCTTCAACCAATATATATATATATATATATATATATATATATACAAAAAGCACAAAAAAGAAACAACGCGCCTT
>NW_018165364.1:168853-169557 GCF_001263595.1 Phalaenopsis equestris
AGTCTAACAAATGTCTTGTCTAAAGTTATCAGCAAGGTTATTAACAGCAGGCTCCAACCTCACCTCCAACAACTTATCAGCAATAACCAGGTAGCATTTGTGAAAGGGAGACAGATCTCTGATAATATTCTCTTGGCACAGGAGTTGTTGCTGGACCTTGACAGAAAGTGTAGAGGAAGCAATCTCATTCTGAAATTGGATATCCAGAAAGCTTATGATACTATCAATTGAAATTTTATTTTGGACACTTTAATTGCTAGGGGTTTCTCTGAGCCCTTTATAATCTTGATAAAAAGATGGTTGTGTATTAATAATCACTCTATCTTAATCAATGGTAAAAGTCATGGTTTCTTCTCTGCATTAAGGGGAATTAAACAAGGAGATCCACTGTCTCCTACTATCTTCACTCTTTCTATGGATTATCTTTCTAGACTTTTAAATCAATTGTTTGCCTCTTCTCCTCACATTACATATCAGCATAGATCTAATATTGGGGTGAGTCATCTGTATTATGCTGATGATATTATCATTTTCTCCAAGGCTACCAAAACTGCTGTGAAGGATCTTTTCCAAGGACAGACACACTTCCAAATCACTTCTGGTATGCATCTTAATAAACATAAATGTCAATTCTTTACTAGCTCAAACACTCTTCCATAGATTAGGCATTGGATTGCTCAGTACACTGGCTTCAGCAAAGCTTC
>NW_018165364.1:170511-171665 GCF_001263595.1 Phalaenopsis equestris
AGAAGCTTCACAACTCCAATCCTAATTCAATGACAAAAGTGAAGAAATTCTGGAGTGATAATCAGTGGAACTGCAATCTGTTGGATGCCATCCTAACTAAAGAACAAATGCATTGGGTAAAGAAAACTAAAATCTTTCCTAGGCAGAAAGATAGACTCATAACTAAGCAGGCTTCCATACAAAAATTGTCTGCTTTCATCTACCAACAGCTTTTTAAATGGCAACCTGTCAAGTGGGGTAATTTGATTTGGGGGAAGTGGTTAACACCTTTCATGCCCTTTTTATACTGGAGATTATGGAAATCCTTACTTCCTACTGATGACATTTTGAAGATGAAAGGGCTTAAGGGACCCTCTTGCTGTCAGCTATGCAGTAAAGCTGAGGAAATTCTGGATCATGTATTCTTCTCTTGTAACTTCTCCCAAGGGTTCTGGTCCGGTATACTAAAACAACTGAATATTGACACTCTTAAAGTCAGCTGTCAATACTTTTTGGGGTGTTGGATGGAATGGTTAGATGCCAAATTAATAATTATTCTTTGTATTGTTGTCTGGTTCCTTTGGATGTGCAGAAACCAGTCTAAATATGAAAACAGCAAACCAAAGGAGATGAAGGTGGTGCTAAATTGTACTTCCTATCTGCAAAAGATAATAAAATTTTAGAACTTTCCCAATATTTTCCTAAATTGGATGCCTAGTGTGCAGAAGCTAAAAGTGCCTACTTTAGTTCTCTGGAACCCATCTCCTGTGGGGTGGGTGAAAGCCAATACTGATGGAATCTTTTGTAAGGAGGCTGTTGGTGTAGGAGGAATCTTTAGGAACTCTTTGGGGAAGTGCATGTTATACTTTTCCTCTCTCACTTGGGCTTTGGATGCACTTGAAACTGAAATGATTGCTATCTTTTGAGCAATCTACCTTGCCAGGCATTGCAACATCATAAAATTGATAATTGAGATAGATTCCTTCAGTTGTATTAGATTCCTAAATCATGAAGAGGCTGCTCCTTTGAATGTTGCTAGGTGGATTGCTAAAATTGTATTGTGTCAAATAGGAGCAATCTTATTCTTTATGCTCTAAGAGTGTATAAAGAACATTGATTAATCAAGAGTTTGGTCCCTAAATTCGTGGTTAGGTTGACAGGATACTGGCGGGCCA
>NW_018165364.1:171752-172566 GCF_001263595.1 Phalaenopsis equestris
TTAACATGTATGGAGCTATAGCTTAGCTCTTTCTTTTTATATATATATATATATATATATATATTTGTATTGTGTCAAATAGGAGCAATCTTATTCTTTATGCTCTAAGAGTGTATAAAGAACATTGATTAATCAAGAGTTTGGTCCCTAAATTCGTGGTTAGGTTGACAGGATACTGGCTGCCACTCCAGAGCTCTCATTTCTCCCTCCCCTGAGGGTTAACAATCTCGCTTTAGTTTCCAAGAAACTGGAACAAATTGGGGACTTTAATCTGTCACCTTTAAATCTCCAATTCTAAGTCCATCAAAGTATATTACCCTATTTATTTTCACGTAACCCCATGGACTACATTCTTACCATGAAATTGAATGTGACTCCTACCTTGTTACAAAAAGCATGGCCCTTTTAGATTTTATGTTTCTCAACAAATTTTAACATTTCTATTGGCTAGATTAAAAAGTAAATGAAGACCAGAGTTCAAATCATCACAATTTATTGACATTTAAAACCTTACATAAAAAAATTAGTTCTTCAAAAAATCATATCTCATTGTAGAGAGAAGGATAAAGAAGCCAACTCAGAATTCATGAAAAGGATAAGACAAAAATATAGATTTTATATAAAAAAACAAGTTTATAAAATAAAGAAAGGAAGGAACACAAGCCATTTCTTCATTTAGTGTGAGATTCCAGTCATCTTTAAAGGCGAAGATCAGCCTCTGGCCTGACATTTCTCTGCAGACGACAGGAAAAATGTCAGTGGGCTGGAACTTAGCCTATGACTATAGCCTTTGGTAGATTTATCAAAGAAAAAA
>NW_018165364.1:172709-175179 GCF_001263595.1 Phalaenopsis equestris
AAATCTCTCACCTTCCCTCTCCTCTTACAACTCTAGAAGAAAACCCTAACTTTTCCTCCAAGACTCTCTCTGGCGCCACCCTTGACTTCTCATCTTCAAACTTCTTGTCCCCCTCTCTTAGACTCTCTTCTTTTCATTAGGGCCAGCCTTTCTTTTCAAAAGAATTCAAAATTCTCTCCTTTTTTCCCAAAAGGCACACCTCTTCACACCAAGAGACGAGTCCTTTCATCCGAGAGACATATCCCTTCATTCAAGAGCCCTTCCAAAGTGTCTAGAAGCATTGAATCACTCCATGGGGCATTTGAATAGATTGGAGCCTTCTAGAACCCCTAAAAAATAGTCAATAATTATCTTACTCAATCTTAATTCATCTCTAGCAACTCTGGCGTCAGTTCCGGCACCTCTGGCGCCAGTTCTGGCACCTCTAGCGGTAGCCTACTGAATTTCACATTGTTCTCTAAATTTTGGATCCTCTGGCGCTTCTGGCGCCGCTTTTCTATAAAATGGCACCTCTGGCGCCTGTTTATGGCGCCTCTGTTGCCAGTTCTCTAGAAAATGGCATCAGGATGTTGAAATGCTCCGTTTTAACTCTAAATTTATTCTTTTTGCTCCTTCTGCTCCTTTTTGCTCCAAAATGCCTAAAATCAATATGTCTGCAATAAAACATGAAAATACCCTTCTTTAAAATGCAATATCACCAAATTTAACCCTAAATGAATATAAAAAGTTCCACATTTTTTCTGTGTATCAACAATCAAGGATTTAAAAACTTAACTCTATGTTAGTTAATGTTCTTTATGCATTCAGAAGAGGTTAAAAAATAGGTATGCTACTATTTATCACAAAACTATATTTAAATTTATAAATATTTGATTCCTATACTGATTATAATCTCATTACAAGGAGAATGATTTTCCAAAACAATTTAAACTTTTCAGCATAAACTAATTTAGAAACATTTAGCATTTCCTTCAAGTTTAGAATTAGAATTTGTATGTATTAATTATTTCTTTTACACATACAATTTCAATCATAATTCCTAGATAATTTACCTGCAGTTTAAGTAGAGTTATACTAAATCAATAAAAAGAGTATTTCCTTCACGGTAGAATCGATACTAAGGGATTAAAAGAAATTCCTATATTATTTGAAATGATACGTGCTCTTACATAGTATCCTTAGTGTGTAAATTTGAGTTGTGGAGAAAAACGAGAATTATTTAATTGAAATTGAAGTAATTACACAATAAGCACACACAAATTATGTTCATGGGATCAATATGCACTAAAATTGTCGACACAAATATTAAAGCAATCAAACGGTTCAGGATGGTGGTCGGACAATCGACACATCGAACTAGAGGAGCATGATCCAAGTTGACTGTTCAAAGACCAACATCTCGGTCGAAGTAAACCGCCCTACTATGACAAGAGATTCAATCAATGAACCACGTCTGTAGTCCTGACTGCCTAAAATCTCTTACAAGGGCACTCGATTAAAACTAGTCGGCCAACCGGCTTTTACTTCGATAAACGCGATCACCACTTGACTGGTCGCCTTAGTTGATTGAACTCAAATACGCCGGTCAGCTGATTACTGGCATATCTGAATTCAAATTGTAATACAAATTTAGTATTGAATCAGCATATTGATTGCATTAAGAGAGGTTTCCAAAACAATCCCTCCTTTCTGTAACTGTATGAATATACTCCTATAAATATGAGGCAACAAAAAAAGGGACCTCAATCTGAGGAATTTTTTCGGCCTCTCTACTGAGAATTGTCAAACACTTTTATTCTCTCTCTCCTCCTCCCTCTACTGACTCTAACTCTCGAGGTATGTATTTCCGAAAGACAATTTGATTCAAAAAGTAGATTGATTTAAGAAAGATTTATTTACAGAGAACTCAGTATTCTTTCTATTTATATGTCTAACACCCAAACATACACTTTTTATATATGAGTCATTTTATCTATGCAAGCAAAGTTTTATTTCACTTCTTAAAAATGAAGTAGTGATAACTTTAATGTGCTGCCGAAGTTTTGAATGGTAAAAAAGTAAAAAAGTAATTATTTAAATATGTTAATGCATGGGATTGGGTGCTATCTTTGAATGCCTCTTTATCTTTTAAAGATATTGCCCATCTCATAAATCTTTTCCTTCTTTTAAGAGCTTGCTATGTAGTTTAATGTTTTGCTTCATGAAGCTTCTTTTATTCAAAGAAGAATGAAAAATCTCTAAAAAAATATATGTAATGTAAAATAATGTTTCATGGGCTGTCCATTCATTATATGATTATATCAATTTCTTTTGAAATTTTAGAATAGCCAGACTTCATTGAGGGGTTGGTCAAATCTGTTTCCGATTTTTTTTTTTTGACTAGTTTAGCGGACTTGTCGAAGCACTTATTCATTCTCATAAAATAAAAATATATATTTATATATCTAACATTTAAAATTTCATATTTATA
>NW_018165364.1:175279-191496 GCF_001263595.1 Phalaenopsis equestris
ATATATATATATTATGTGTCTATAATTTGACCCCCCACACATCACGATAGGGATGGAACCCTTCCCTTTATTTATATATATATATTATATAAGTGCTGGATATGCAAATACAAAAGTTGGGGTATGTTTATGTACATTTTCCTTAAAAAATATCAAGAGTCCGTGCAGTGCTTAATACCAATTAGTACACCTTAAATTGTACAAAAACGCAAATCGACAATGAAAATGATAAGTGAATTTCCGTACGTGACGCTTATTTGGCTTGATATTTTACCATCATCGTCTTTAATACAACCCAAATGTTTCTTTTTCATATATAAATATTCTTATTTTTTAGACGAATAAGACAAAGACAATGAATTTGTTTAAATTTAACAGCCTAAAGCCAAATATTCCTTTTAACTATAATGTCACGCCTTTAAAGGAAGTGGTTGATGTTGCGATGTTGGAAGTCTCTCCATATTTCTATTCGGGTTTGATCCAATTAGATTTAAAATCACACAGCAGAATATGATTTTAATGATTCGAAGAATTTGGAACAAAATCTTCAAATAGAAGCACAAAAAAATTTTAGGAAAAACACACCATAATTTAATATTGAAATACTCAGAACAAGGAAAACCCACGGAACTGTACCACCAACAAATTCCAATTTAAAGAACAAGAAATATATAGAATACTCACTTGGATCTTCTTTCTACAATGAATGGAACTTATAGGGCTTTGCTCCAAGCACTTCCTCTAGATATCATAAGAGAAATGAATGTTGAAACTCTACTCTCCAACCCTTTTCTTCCTCACCAAAACCATCTCGAGAGAACCGTATGCGAAAGAGTCTACTTTGGTCTTTCGAAAATGCAAATTTAAATCGCTGAATCATTTTTCGGCGTGGGAATATTGTGCTCTTTGTAACAGTGCGCAGGTGTTTGGAATATGTCATGGGTACATTGCAAACCCATGTGTGGGCACACCTGTATGAGAGTGGAGGGGCCGTACCCTCGGTATCTTGGCGTGGGCACATTGTCCAAGCACTGGTGTGCCATGCCAAAAAATTCTTCCTGGTACCATGTTTTGCTAGATGTCATGGGTGGAGATTTCATGCTCCACAACATAATAATATCCCACTTGGAGATTGATGGCACCCAAGACCTATTGACTAGATCTGACCATCTATACCATCTTCACAATCGCTCACCCTCGGAAAAAAAAAATTTGTGTAGTCAATCCACTCATTCCTTCTGCTGGAACCTCTTCACAACAAGCCTTGTCTTGTAGCCCCTGCTACCATCTAATTTTTCATTCTTCATATAAACCCACTTGTTGTCTAATGCTCTCTTCCCATCTGATTATACCATCCAATCCTAGATCTGATTTGACTCCAAAGTCTCCATTTCTTCAACAATGACATGCTCCCACTCCTCTAAATCTTTAAATTGAGTTGCCTCCTCAAAGCACTTTGCTTAACCACTATGAATTAACAATAAATAGTGCAACAAAGTAGAATACATGTGTACCAGTCGAATCACTCAGTTCTAGCTCTTAACTTTGGTAGCATGCGATTGAGAAATTTTGTTTGATTTAGATGAGAACTTCTTTTTTCTCCACATGTCTAGTCTACAGTGTCTTCTATCTCAATATACTTGGACTCTTCAAAAGTAGGACATGGGTTATCCTGAGTTTTGACTCTATCCTTATATATCTCCATTTTATTAAATGTAATATCCATGCTCCTAATAAGTTTTTTATTCTACTAGTGCTAGAAATAATACCCAAACTCCTCTGAGTCATATCCAATGAAGGTGTACTTGACAAATTTCAAGTCAGGTTTACTTTCAGACCTAGCATCAACTTGTACATATGCAGAACACCCAAATACTTTTAATTGAAATGCATTTACCTCATTGTCACTCTAGGCTTCTTCAGGCAAGTCTTCCTCTAAAGGTACTAATAAAGTATTGTTATCATATAAATAGCAGTATTCACTGCTTCAAACCAAAATTATTTTGGCAAACCTGCATATAGCCTCATGCTCCTAGCATGCTCCGTGATTGTTTTATTCTTGTATTTAGCTATACCATTATATTGTGGTGTCTTTAAGAATGTGAACCCATGTATGATCCCCTCTGTAGTATAGAAATTCCTGAACTTCTAATCACGATACTCGTCTCAATTATTTAATTTGAGGCACTTCAACTTCAAACTCGTCTCATTTTCTACCATAGCCCTTCACTTCTTAAACAGTTAAATGTGTCAATTTTTTATTTTAATAAGTAAACACGTACCTTTATGGTGTGGTCATCAATAAACATGACAAAATAGCTAGAAATTCCAATGGATTAAATTAGAGTAAGACCCCCATACATGAGTATGCTTCAATTCTAGTTTCTTTGACTTCACATTGATCCAATTTTAAAGAAAGAAATTTTCTTCAGCTTGTAATACATAGAATTTTTTTAAAAAAAACCAGATATACAAATTTCAAACACTAAGTTTTATTATGTAAAGTTGGGTTCTTATACCTATTTTGCTAATATGACCAAGGCTACATTGACACAAATTTGCATCTAACTTGGTTTCAACAACGTTAATGAAATTTATCATTTCATTGATTAGGTAAAGAGCACCTTCAATGTTTCCTCGATCTATCATTATTGTCCCTTAATCACCTTCTATGAATCACATGTGAAAATAGTCACAAACCTTGTCTTTGTTAAGTGACTCACAGATATGAGATTTTTCTTCAGATTTGAATCATGTCTAACTTCAGTGTGCTTCTAGATTATTCTATTTGGCAACTTGATATCCAACCACATCACTAAAATTTATTATTTCATTGATCATGTAAGAAGTGCCTTCAATATTACCTCGATCCATCCCAATGCTCCTCAGTCACCTTCTACTAATCACTTATGAAATTAGTCATGAATCTTTTCATTGCCAGCTGGCCCACAAAGGTGAATTTTTTTTTCAAATTTGGTTCATTTCTAATTTTAGTAAGCTTCAAGACAACAACATTTGGCAATCTGATATCCATATCACCCTATTTTAAGATATTACAGACCTTGTCAAATAAATGTTTCCTAGGTCACTCCAAGTATAATTTTTGAATACCTTTATTTTGGGGCATACAAAAATAGAGGCACTTGAATATACTATCAAAGATTCAGTCCTGACTAGGATTAACACCAGTGACTCATCATAGATTTCTACCGTGGAGGTATTTGTAGAGAGATTTCTTTCATGTCCTCTACCACCAACTTTCTTTGGAGCTTTATAGTGCTTCTTGAAATGTCTTTTCTTCCTATAGTTCCAACATTCTACTTTATCATTTAGAACCCGTTTGGGGCAGCTTATTAGGGTGTGACAACGTTTTGAAAATGCCACCACATTGTTTGAATAATGTGTTTGTTCAGTGTTTTGGAGACGCTTCGAATAGTTGTTCGCCAATTTCTTAATAGGCAGGGATGCGGGATCGACCCTGCGTCCCGCGTCTCCTTCTCGCGTTTAGGTAACTATTCCTCCCGTGACATTCTGTTCTCCCTCACCCTTGCCCTCTCTGATCTTCCTTGTGGTTCCTTACCCTCACAAAGATCGACACCTCGACTCCTTTTCAAGGATGTTCCTTCACCCTCGCTGCTCTTTCATGCTTCCTTCGTCTCATATGAGGTATGTTAGGGTTTTTTTCGAGGTGGAGTTACAATAGTGCAATTCCTCTGCTGTTTTTTTCTAAGGTGGAGTTACAGTGCATTTTTCTAGTGGGTTTGCATGAAATATCTTAAATTTGTGATGTTTGCATCAAATCCGTATATCAAAGTGAATTATGAAATTTTCTGCTGGTTTTTTTCTAGTGGGTTTGCAATTCTCACTCGGGAATATTCGTTTTACTTTCTGCTTAGCATTCTTTAGATACTATCCATTGGTATATTTTTGTTTGAGGATACGATCCATCGTATATCGATCGATTGTGGCAGTGATCCTTTTCGTTTGTGGCAACTGTGTGGATAATGCAGTTAAAATGTGGAAAATACAATTAATTAAATGTGTTTCCTCAAAGAGTTGCTTCCACAATAATTTTTATATTCACGGTTATGACACATAGTTCTATTGTTATTTAGTGCTCTGAAAGTTGTCCATGTTTGTGGCTTATGTTAAAGGTGTTCATGCTTGTGCCTTTCATTTGTGCCACATGTTGAGGTGTCCATGCTTTTGTTGAGGGGAGGAGGAAATTCTTTTATAAGTAATATGTTATTGTTACAGAAAAAAATAATGGTTTCCATGCTTGTGCCTTATGTGCCCTTCTAATCCTTTTGGATTTCTCCATCAAAGAACAATCCACTTCTATTTTCTTATTTAGTTTCTATGTTAGAAATGCAGAGAATAGTCCCACATCATTTATGCAATACAAATTATTGGTATTTGAATTGTTCATGCTATTTGTGTTGTTAAAGAGCGGAGGAGGAAAAATTTTTATAGGTAATATGTTAAGATTAAATTGTTATTGAAAAAGTTAAATGAATGTGCCCATGCTTGTTCCTTCTGTGCCCTTCTCAACCTCTTGGATATGGGATCTCAATATAGCAGTTTTGGCTTTCATATGACTGAACTTATGTTCTATGCATCTCTATATAGCTAAGATGAATGAACAGTTATAGCTAAGATGAATGAAAAAATATTTTGTGCCTTATGTGCATTATGTGCATCTCAATATAGTTAATTGATGAATGAAAAATTTAACAATTTTGGCATTCATATTGCTAAACAATATAAGAGTTATGTGCCTTAAGTGCATCTCAAAATATAATACAAGTGCAATATGTAATATTTTACATGTTTTGAATGAAGTCTATATGGTGTTATTGATCGGTTGTAAATGTTTTGAATGAAGTCTCTATCTCCCACAATCTGTAAATGGTGTTATTTATGTTTCGAGTGTAGTCAACAGTATGTTACATGTTTATGAATTAGTGATCGATAGTAAATAATAATCTCTTTGACAAAATTGTCTCTATCTCCTACATGCTTTGCCCCCCATTCTAATTAACCCATTAAAGGGAATGTCCGTTATTCAATGTTTGTTGCAAAATTTGTGCAAGCAGTTAGTACTTCTTCTTTATGAAATAGTTGATTTGTGGAAATGCAGTGAAAGGCCCCCATTCTAATCGCCTACATGATTTGTGAATATTTGTGCAGTACAGTAAATGGTGTTATAAAACAAGAATTGTAATTTGAGAAATATACATTTTATGAAATAGTTGACATTGCCAATGGTAAGCAATAAATCACTGGGATTTTTGAGTAGTTATGCTGAGTAATTTACTTAAATGGCAAGTGAACTGAACTGCTATAAAAAATTATCCTCATCAACATTATGACCATAATGTTGGAAATGGTTGTTTGCATTCAGTTAGTTACATGTTTTGAATGCTTCTAATGTCTTTCAGGAATAGTTCCACTGTCAACTTTTAAAGCAATGATTAGCAACAATTCTCTATGACAACAGGTATAATATTTCGCTTGTTGCAATATTTATGGCCAATCTCATAGGTACTTCTTCTTTTGGTGTATGGAAAAGGATGTTTGCAAAAAATTAATACTTCTTCTTTTGGCCAATCTAATAATATTTCGCTCGTTGTAATATTCCTGGAAGTTGCGTTCATGCTGGAAATTATGTTCATGCTGGAAGTTGCATTCATGTTATATTTTTTTGTTATTTGGTCCTGCTATATTTTGCTATTGAGTTGCACTTATCTCAAAAGGTTTTGGACATAGTTTTTATTCATTTGAGGCAAAAAGAGGTGAGTTTGAGCAAAAAGAGGAGAAGCTATATGCTTTTTATTGGGGATTGACCAAAGCACGAATTCTTTGTTCTGTTTTATCCTCATATCAGCTTCCTATTAGCAAAGATGGTGTTTTTTGTCATTCTTACATCTGTACAAGTTGCTTACACAATATGATTTTTAGCCTTTTTTTATTATACAATGGTTTAACATGATATTATATGTTAAGTTGCTCTGTTTAACCATAAATTCTTCATATAGTTCCAACATAGCTAAGTGAATGAAGGTGGCCCGTCAGCTATGTGGGATAAAGAAGTTACAAATATTTTCTGCAATCTCTTTATTACAGAAATCATAATAAAAAATTGGCCAACCACATATTCTAACAAGGAAGGTTGGCCAAATATTGTGAAAAATTTTAAGGAATTGACGGAAAGAGATTACGATATGCTCAAATTTAAAAATAAATGGGATCAATTGAAGAATGAGTGAAAATTTTGGATGGAGCTCAAGTGTGGATCCACTGGATTGGGTTCAAAATCTAGTTAAGTGAACAATCGATGCTCCAGATGAATGATGGACTAAGAGATTGGGGGTAATAAATACACTCTTATTTTGTTTGTTCCCGTATTTTTTGGTTAATGACTAAACCGATCTTTTTCCATTCAACGATGCAGGCCATGCCAACAACTAAAAAATATAGGCAGTGCGGAATTGAGTTGGAGTTTGAATAAAAATTGGACATCATGTTTGAGGGTGTTGTTGTGACGAGAAAAGATGCTTTCAACCCAAGCGAATTAGTTTTTCAGGGATACCAGATGACTTGCTCCAAAACATGTTATAGCTGATGAAGAAGGACCTAGTGTTAACTAAAAGTAGATGGAGGAGTCCAGTTCCCTGTCCAAGTGGCCCAGGCTTGGCAGGAACAAGAAAGAAAGGGACATTTTCACGAAAAGCTCATTGTATCAGTTGATTGCTATTTTTTCATCTCTGCCTCCTAACGAAACCATCTTAGATTATGTTGCCATCTTGGATGCTATTCAAGATGCGGTTGTTGATATGTCTTTAATGCAAAATGTGTTAAAAAACTTGAAGACCCTACTCGTAGGCAAATGTTCATGGCGCTCCGATTTGAGCTGTGCATTGAATGATTGCGTGTTTCAGCAGAAGAATGAGTCTATTTTATATTATGTTTTCACTAGATTATTTTCTTATGTAATTTTATCTAAGCACTTGTATGAAATTTTTGTTTCAATGTTTTATAGTCCTCGATGTTATTTCTTTTACATTCATCTGTCATCACTTGTCCTAATACATTTCTCCTTTAAGGATGGATCCATAGCAAGAACGACGTAAAAGAATGGCATGGGTTGTAGCTATTGTGATATTATTGTTGGAATACTACTGAACCATCAATAGATGGATACCAAGCATGACGTCCTCCTATGTTGGTGAAAAATGGGTGGGTGAAATACTTGTTGGACATCCGATAAGGTTCAGCAACATCTTTCAAATGACTGCACTCACTTTTATGGATCTTCTTCAAGAGTTATGTCTTAACCACGACCTCCAAGGTTCTTTTAGAATGACCACTAGAGAGGTAATGGCTATAACATTATACATTCCTCACAAAATGAATCAATTAGAGGAGCTATGGAGCGGTTTCAACATTCTTCAGAAACAATAAGCTGATACTTCTCCAAAGGTATACAAACACTTGTGAGCTTAGCTTTGCAAATAATTAACCTAGAGGATCCATTATTTGCAACTATTCAAGAACAAATTGCAAATGATCCCCGTTACATGCCATATTTCAAGATAACTTTTATTATTGTGTTACGTTAGCTTCATAATGTAATGTGTTTCTAATAATGGATAAACAAAACTGCATTGGGGCAATCAACGGTACACACGTAGATGCCAAACTACCATACCACTAAAAAGTGTCGTACATTTGTCGGAGTGGTTCAACTACCCAAAATTTCATGGTAGTATGTGACTTCAATATGTGCATCACATTTGTAATGCCGGGATGGAAAGGGAGTGCACATGATAGTCATATTTTTTCCTATGCATTGAGGAATAGAACACAGTGTTTCCCTCATCCGCCTCCATGTGTGTTTAGCTATGTCAACCAACAACTTATAGGTATTATTTACCATTAATATTGTCTTTCATAATAAGGAAATATTATTTGGTTGATGATGGATATTCGATGCAGAGGGGCTAATCCGGACACGAGATAATACCAATTCTTGATTTTGAAAGAATATTTGGGGTGTAGAAAAGGAAATGGGTCATCCTACATGATATGTCGCTGTATCTATTTCTCAAACAGGTGCATATTGTGGTGGCCACCATGACACTTGACAACTTCATCCGAAGACATCCCTCTCAATCAGATACGGACTTCTCTTTGGCTGATGAAGATCAGCAACATGTCACTCCAGATCCTTTAGAATATTTGGTTGTCCAATCATTACCTTAGGATGATATGGAGTCAAATGAATTTGAAACTCATGACGGTGAAAGTATCGCTGAGACGGTTACTTTGAGGGAGTCTACCGCAAATGCTATTTATGGATGTTGATTTAGCAACGTTTCTTTATTTATTAGACTCTAGCTTTAATTCTGATGTATTTGATTGTAAAATGAGTTTGAATGTTATGGTTATATTAAGAATTCTATGGTTTTCGTTTCTCTCGGTCTAGAATTTTGCTATATAAAACTTAATTTAATTTTATGATTTAACAAATGATTTTTTTTATCTCAACAGCAGAATGAGCTCTGAGATTTTGTGCACCGCCCGAGTTGTGTTGTGTTACTGCGGATTATCGGTTCCCTTACTCACGTTATGCTAGCCTCATAGAAGTGGGAGACAGTTTTACGGTTGTCAGATGGGTATTTCACCATCCGCATTTGGTGTGCTTGTGCCACTTCTTGATGCGAGAATATAAATCTCTATTACCGGGCTCACAAGCGCCCAAAATTTGGCACAGGGACATTGCAAACCTAGGTGTGGCCCGCACCGCGCCCCTCATGCTACATGTGCGAGCACGCTGTGTCAGAAAATGCTTCCTGCTATTATGTGTTGTTTGCTATAATGGGTGGGTGCTTCAAGCACTACAACACAAAAATTGAGGATATTAATTAAACTATATATTATTAATAAGCGTTTACATAAACATCACACAATTCTTTTATATTTACAAAACACACACCTATAGTTTCATATTTACATTCGATTATCTCTAACATTTAAAAGTAAAATTCATATTTTCATGCATATATTTTTAATATTAAAGCATTATAAAAATAACTATTAAATTTTAGGTGTTAAATATATAAATTGATAAGAATTGTGTTGTATGTATTAAATTTCTTTTATTAAAAACTTGAAATTAAGTGAAGAGAAGACTTCATTTTTGGTATGATATATTAAATACCAGACCATATTCTTCCTTTCAATTTGTTGAGATACTATTAGGTGTTAAAAAATATCTTGCACGAGTGTCTCAATCTAAGCAGACACTTAGAAAAATTAAATTGATTGAGAAAAATAAAGACTTCCCTCCTAGGCAAGCAAATCAAAGACTACCATTTGGGGCGAGCAAATTAAAAACTTCTCTCTGAGGCATGCAAATTAAAGACTCCCCCTAGGGAGAGCAAATCAAAGACTCCCCTCCGGGGTGGCCA
Source organism: Phalaenopsis equestris (assembly GCF_001263595.1). Taxonomy (NCBI): domain Eukaryota; kingdom Viridiplantae; phylum Streptophyta; class Magnoliopsida; order Asparagales; family Orchidaceae; genus Phalaenopsis; species Phalaenopsis equestris. The sequence goes on from NW_018165364.1 coordinate 184,753, forward strand.
AATCAAAGAATCCCCTCTGAGGCAAGCAAATTAAAGACTCCTCTCTAGGGTAAGCATATTAATGATTCCCCTCTAGGCGAGCAAATCATCCAATGCCAACATTCATCACTGAGCAACTTTTATAAACAAATAACCCAGTAAATGTGAAATGCTAAAATGAACATGATGCCAGTAAAACTGACTGAAGCTCACCTCAACTAGTCAAAGGTAGTTAGCCAACTGACCACACAAATTAAAAATCAACATGAAAAAGCCTCAAGTGAGCACTCTGAGGCTGAAGATAACAGGGCGCTAAGAGATGTTGAAATCAAGAGAGTATAATTATTGTGCTATTGTGATTGTCTTTTTTTGCATTCAAAGTCTCTCATTCTTAACAAATTTTCACTTTTAAGAGACTTGATGCCATTTATGTATGTCTGAATAAATGCCCACATAGATCAAGAGGAGAGTTGATGGTAGCAGATTCAAAGTCTCTCATTCTTAACAAATTTTCACTTTCAAGAGACTTGATGCCCTTTATGTATGTCTGAAAAAATGCCTACATAGATCAAGAGGAGAGTTGATGGTAGCAGAGAGCAGTCAACTGGCCAACCACATCACCGGATGGACCCATCAATGAAACGGTGTCATACATACGAAAATGTGCCAATGAAGATAATATAACTTGAGGGACAATAATAGAAGGTAACTCTTAAGGATAATAATAACCGGTAACATTTATGGGCATAATGACAAGTAACTCTCATGGACAGTAATAACTAGTAACTCTCAGTGACATTATAAATCATAGCTCCCAGCAGCCATGATGTATTTTTTTGTAGTTTTTTTCTCCTATCATCTATAAATAGGACGATATTTTTACAAGTAGAGGGACGGAGACCATTTGGGCCTTCCAGCTATTTAAATATCTCTCTTTCCTCCTCTTGTAGCAACATTTTTCAATCTATAAAAAAGGATCTGAAAGCCTAGGGAACACCCCCCTTTGTCCCGCTAATGGCAATCAATATCACTTCTTTCTCTCTCAGTTTCTCTCTAGTAATTTTTTTGCTCTATTTCTTAGGCATGATCTACATTAAAAATTTAGATTCAACACATACCCGAACTCTTCGTAACTCGTAAGAGATTTGGTTATAACCCATCAGAAAACCGAGACTCATTAATAATCTAATAACAATCTAATACAAACTAAATACAAATTATATTATTTATTTCCTAATACTCAACTATTCTAGATCTCATGATAGAGATTATACACGCATTTGCATAATCAACATCAAACAATTTCATCAAAATTTCATGCAATCATTTATTTTTACAAACTTAAGTACAATAGTTCTAATGAAAAGTATTCATCATATATCTATTCAAAAACATAATTTATTAAAAATTCTCTTGGTGGTTATATTTTTATAATTTTATGTATATATATGAAATGAGATTTATAAACTTCAACGTATAATTACATTTTACATAGTACTCATGCTCATTAAATCATATATAGACAATGTGTTATTGATGCATGAAATATTGATAGCATCACATTATATATTTCATATAAATCTAAATTATATTTTGAAAATTGAGCTTAAAAAAAAAAAGCAAAGAAAATTACAACTTTTGATGTAGTTATATATTAGAGTGAATGTTTATCCCAGTTAAATAATTATAAAAAATCCTTATAAAACATCACTCATAATAGCAGTTTGTTTATCATATATAATTCAAATATATAATCTCCAAAAAAAAAAATTAAAAATAAAAGTAAAAAATTTTAAAAATAATATTTATCAAATGAAAACCCTTCATTAAAAAAGAACTACCACCAGAAAGAAAACAAAAACAGCCTCAAAACCAATCCATAAGATAATGCTTGAATTTGATAAACTCAAAAGTAAGCCTGTCTTACAGGAAGAGAGAAGTTAAGAAAGCAATGGTAGTAATTAAAAGGAAATAAACGTAGTTTTTTGCAAAGGTATAGAGAGAAAAGAGATACATGGAGGGCGGGAGGGAGGGAAAGAAAGGAGAGTCAATACCCGAACCAGCACCCTCACAAATGTAATTTTGTGATCTCTATTTAGAAATTTGATTCCAGTAGCACAAATACATCATATTTCAAGGAGAGTCTGAGGTGCGTTCTTGACTGCTTCCAATGTCTCAAAAATTTCGTCCATTGTTCCCTCTTTAAGACTTAAATCTTCATTAATCCCTGCATTTTGTCTAAAATTAGAAATCAAAATTTAAATTACTTCTAAAGCATGACAAAAACTTGTATATGTAAATATAAAAGAATATCTATACCAATGAGTAATCTTCACATGTAATAATTGCTCATTGTTCACATAATATGTGATGAATAGTAGAGAAATTTTGAAAAGCCCTATAGTACTGTATACTTTCCTATAGTAACATAAGAATTATGTAGTATGTATGTAAATGCGCCGACATTTAAGCCATATCCATGAGCCCCTAAAGCTTTGAAACTAAAAATATGATATCTCACAACATACAAATAACATCTAAACAACCATGTAACCTAATAAATTCTTTTTAAACTAGCCATTAATATGAACAAAAGAAAGACAGAGGAGCTGACTCACTGAGCACTCTCTCCAGACATTGCAGCCTTAATTCTTTCCACAGTACAAGCAATGAGGTTGTTAACCGTCGCAACTGAACCAAGAGAAAGCTTCGCTGTCGGCACTGAATCAACTAAAATCTGAAATGCCACTGTAAGTAATGAACCACCTGATCCCACTTCCTCAATTCCACTTCCAACACCATTAACCCCATCATAGCCATCTGGAAGGATTGCAAAGCCCGAAGGCAAGAGGGCAACGTAGTCTGGATCGCCGCCATTGAGGACGACATTCATTGCCACGACGTCGACTGGAGCGTATATCACATAGGAACCAGTCAGGTCTGTGCAGCTTTCTTGGAGTATCAACATGTTACTTTGGCTTGAATTTGTGCTCTAGTTTTCAAAAAAAAAAGAGAAAGAAAGAGAGTTAATTTGCTGTATGAGGCTAGATTTCCACTGTTGATTTAACTTGAACTAAGTGACTTACATTAACTCTGAGGAGGGAGACACAGTTTCCATGTTCACGACCATTGGCTATATGAGCCATTTCTTGGACTACACCACCATTGGAGAGTATATCCCACTGTCAGGAAGAATTTGTCATATTATTTTCAGAGTGAAGCTCATTAATTATCTATTAATCCTACTGATAAAATTTCAGGAACTGTTATAAATTATTGTTTTCTAATTAAAATATGATTAGAGGGATGGGGTTAGGAATGGAATAATGAAGGAAAATAATTAATAGTACTATAAGGCAAAGACTATGGAAAATAAAGGAAAGATGATAATTCAATTTTTGATTGAGGGAGGAATTATAAATTGAAAAGGAATTCAAAATGTTTAATTATTTTGTTGCTTCATACTTTACTATGGATGTCAGAATTAATTTCATGATAAACTTACATGACATTCATTATCATTAAAAACTGCAATAAAACCTGTTTTTATCAGCGCTTTTAAAGAGAAAAGCAAATAAGAAATAACAGTTCATCAAACAACATAAGAAAAAGAAGAGTAAAACACAAAATTTGTGAGTTCCCCATTGAGTTGAGTTAAAAAGTTTAAGTGTTTAAGCATGACAAAAACTCCAAGAGACAATCTCTAAAATAATTAATTTGTGTTTATCGATAAATTTGGTTCTATTTTATAGGAGAGTTACTCCAATCCGAAGCAAATTTCTTACAAAAATATTATTTTTGTACAGTACATGAAGATGAACATTATTAAGCTAATACTCCAAAACATTGACAATGCACAATAAGAAAACTCCCTCAAGTTCAAACCATATAACACAAATAGGCAACTTTGGTTGGGCTCTTATTTTCAAAATGAAATCTAAATCAAAATTTTTAGGGGGTTTTGTGAAGATTGGTGAATAATTGAATGTTAGTGTTTAATTATATTCAATGAAATTTTGATTTTAGTCGATCACATCACTTTTAAAAATATTTCTAAATCAAAGCAACATAATGAAAGTAGCTTCAATTGCTAATGTAATCAGTTTTAGAATGTGAATTGAGTTAACCATACCTCGCTCCGAGAACTCTCATCTCTTAAAAAATCAAACACCCTCTTTGGCGCCACAGGTAGCCAAAAAGAAGTTGCAGCATTTAAGACAATTCCAGGAGGCCTTCCTGGATCGTCCAAACTTTTTCGAGTCATCACCCTCACATCTTCAGCTCCACTTCCAGATAATGTTGTCCATTGATGAGTTGTTGATGCACTCACTCCTCCACAGAAGCTAATCACCATTCTCTCAGCTAATTTTAGCATGCTTTTTCTCCCCTCAGATGTTGTTATCACTATTCCATCAATTTGTTAGAATTTTCTATTAATATAAAATCACATAGTTATAGCACATGAATTTGATATTTTTATTGTTATGTAGTTACCTCCAATATCTCCTGAAGGAATATTGTTAGCCATGACACTTGCAAGGCGTTCACATTGTCGATCTAAAGTACACACCCATCGTTTTGCACCAAATGCAAGTCCTGAATTCACCAATGGCTTGTATAGATTATGAACTGACCTATCATCAACTTCAATATGTTCCACCCAAATCACCTAAATTTTGTAGAAAGTGAAGATCAAACAAAATCATGATTAAGTTTGTAAAAAAAATAGTAAAAAAAATATACTTAAGAACACATTTGCAGTACCTTGGAGTAGCCATTAGGCATTTCTTGAATCAAACACCCTGAAGGCCTTCGACGACATTTCATTACTTGACTCGGGCGAAGACTGTCTAAGGAAACATCTACGATTGCCCAAGTACCATCAGGATGTTGTTTACAGTATCGAATGAAATAGCACTCTCGAGTTGGAACAAGTGGAGATGGAACTTGGAATTCACTTGTCATCTGAGGAGTAGATCAAAAAAAAAACATATGAGGAATTGTTGCTTGAAAAAAAAAAGTAATTGAACATTTAAAAATGATCAGGGGAAATAAATCTAGAGGAATGGAGCTAAACTTATTTAGATGCAATCAATAAATTTTAATTTCAATGCTACTTTTCATTGTTCAAGAAAAGCAAAGATTCTTCATTTAAAAAAAACAGGACTAGTTATGACATATATATGTTAAATGAAAGGAAGAAATATAAGTCTGATAATACTTTAAAAAGATCCATAAGCTATAAGTATCACAAAGCTTTAATTAATGCTTTATGATAACTAATAAATCTAACTGTTCCAAAAATTTTATCAAAAAACAAATAAAACTAAATTTTTTGAACTATGTAATGAATGAAAAAATGTTTAGAAAACATGTAAATAATTGACAACATTAATATCAAAATCAGTTTAGCTCCAAGGTACTGCAAATGACTTTTTAAGACACTCTGAGAATGATCAAAAAGTGATGTGACTGCAAACTCGGCATACATTAGAATACCAAAAAGCGATGCATAGGAAATCTTTTCCAATATTTCCTTAGCCTCAAAGTCCCTTTTAAGACACTGACTTAAAGTAATTTGTCTTCTTTAGCCGCAAGGGTCTTTTCTGGTTTATTATCTTGAATGCCAAATCTTATAAGCACCTTTTCAATATAGCTCTTTTGTGGTACCCAAATAATATCCTGAGAATGATCTCAATATATTTTAATGCCCAACATAAAAATGGCAACACAAAGAAATTTATATCCCTTGGCAACAAGAGGAGTCTTATATTGTTCTATATCACCGTTATTCTCATTTTCTTTGAGAAATACTACATAATCATCCAAAATAGCATTTATTCTCTCTCTAGTGGATCTTCTGAATGGTTCAATTTCTTATGACACTTAATCTTTAGATTGTTAAGTTTTAACCTGAAGAAGTGCAATGGCTTTGTCTTATTGATCTTGGTTTGCAACTTGATCAATGACAAGAATACAAACCTGAATATTATAAAAAATAATTTTATAAATAGGAACTAGTTCTATTTAATCAATATTCACTATAAAAACAAAATATACAACCTTATTTCCATTCCTAGACTTAATATCCTCAAAAAATATTGCATTCCACTTCTCAAAAATTATCTTAGTAGCAAGAAAATAAAATTTATACTACTTTCATTATTTAGAGTAACAAATGAAATAAAAACCCACTTTCTTAGAGTCTAATTCTTTTCTTCTTGCCTGAAAGGTCTTGCCTTTTTTGGACAACCAAAAGTATGAAAATGTTTAAGACTAGGCATTTTACCAATAGAAAGTTCATGTGATTTTTAGGGTGCCCTAAACCCTAAAAAAGAGAATGTAAATTGCAAAATTAAGTGTTTCACTCTAGAGGGATTCAAGTTAGAATGACATATCATACTCTTCACCATATAATTCTCATTTTTGTCTTTAAACAACACCGTTATGCTAAGTGACCTTGACATGGTAAATTGAGGGACTGTCATGCATTCCTCCAGGTGTTTGACAAATGGTCTGAGACATTGTTCATCTAAACTATCATAACTGCCGTAGTATTCATTACCACGATTAGATCTGACATTATTAAATTTTTTTGTTGAGTTGAAGTTCAACCTCAACCTCATATGATTTAAACACATCCAGTGAATGTGATTTTCCATATATGAGATACATGTAGCCATATCAAGAGAAATTATCTATGAAAAATATAAATATTATTAACAATTTCTTGAAATTATACAAAATGATCTACGAATATATATA
>NW_018165364.1:191538-212613 GCF_001263595.1 Phalaenopsis equestris
TATAATGGCGGTCTCCTCCTCTAGGGTTCGCTCTGGAGACTGCGCGTGCGATAATGGGGATTTTGTTGCTTCGCATCTCTGTTGGTGAGATCTTTCCCTTAGCTTGCTTCTCTTTTGTTTATTTCATCTTCTCGAAATGTCTTCTGGTAAGAGTTTTGCGGTTGCGGTTTTGGATGGGGGAGGTGGCCTTTCCGGCTCTCTTGTTGGTGGACACTTTCCACAAGGTTTCCATAATTCCTTAAATTTGGGTGGAGATTATTCATTTATTAAGAAGTTAAGGAAGAAAAATGGGAAGCTCGCAATGTGTATCACTGATGTTGAATCTTTGATCTTGGCCTTCTCCTGTCGGTTAGCATTGGTTGGAAAATTTATGTATGGTCATCCTAAGATTGATTTGCTTCGTAGGGAGTTTGAAATGTTAAAGCTAAAGGGATGGTGGAAAGTTGTGATTTTAGACGGTCGACACTTATTAATCTAACTTGCGAATGATGAGGACTATACTAGGCTCTTTGCTAAGACGTTTTTACGAATTGGAGATAAGGTTATGAAATTCCTAAAATGATCGGTGGATTTTGATCCTAAGACCGAACTGTCAGTTATACCTGCTGGATTCGTTTCCCTGGTCTCAAATTACATCTCTTTAATCATGAAATCTTATTTTCTTTAACTGTTGTGTGTGGTAAACCTTTGAAAATGGATAGCGCCACTTTTATAGATTTGATTATGACTTCTAAATTGAAGAGAAGCAAAGGCAAGGATATTGTTTATCCCAAGAAGTTTGTGAGTAGAAAAGAACAAGATCGTTATAGTGATCTTCTTGTTTCTAAGAAATTGATTCATGAGCGAGCATTTCATTCTCGTGGTGGTTCTATGGAAAATCTTATTGTAGCTTGGATTTGAGAGAAATTCTGCTATTTTTCTGTCGATGCCGTCATTTTAATAGTTTGAGAGTTTTATGCCAATCTACCCGAGGAGACTGATGATTAGGTGTTTGTTTGGGATAATCTAGTAGATTTCAATCCTGTAAGGATCAATACATTATTTATTTTACCTGATGTAACTGACTGCTTTTACACAGAGTTCGTTCCTACTAAGGGAAAACTTTAGGAAATTATAGCATTTATGACTGATAGACGTAGAGGATGGAAGATTAGGAACAACCAAACGGTAAACTTTGCTTCTTCTGCACTTAATGACTCATCAAAGGCTTGACATTACTTTATCTTTTCTCATCTTCTTTCTTCAAAACATTTGAGCGAAGTAACTTAGGAGAGGGCTATTCTGAAATATTGCATCCAGTTGATGAAGCCCATCAATATTGGCTCTCTGATTTACAAAAGCATTATTCATCCCTCTAAGGGAGGGACTACAAAAGGTTTGGGCTAGTTCTCTCTCATATTTATTTTATGCAGTCAATCTGGAGTTAGATTTGAGTCTTATGAGGAGTTACTGCATCCACTTAAGCCTATCGGTAAGGCCAATGTGGATATATACGGGAAACATGCTGAGTCTGAATTTGAGACTAGATCTTCTGATGCTCCATCTTCATCTCATGCCTTTACATCTCATAAGGATGGTATTTCTGATGTTTGAAATAGACTTCTGAGAATTGAAGATCGTCAGGATCATTTTAACTCTTATCTTCATTGGCATAGTAACTATGAGAAGGGATTTCACAAATCTCTTGTCAGTTATATCAAAGAAGATCAGACTGTAGAATTCTTTGATTATTCTAGTTATACGAGATTTTACGATCCGAGTCATATGGATATGGATGGGGACAAAGAATATGATGAGAAAGATGATGAGGAGGAGGAGGAGGATGATGATGGTGAGTATTAGTTAATTTTTATTAGTGTGCCTGGATGAATTTATTGTTCTTTGATATCTGTGGTTGTTTTATCATTGTATTGGACTTGTTTTCTGTTGATGCTTGTATGAACTCTTGTATGGAGCTCTTTACTCTATTGCACCACTATTTACTTTTGCTCTAGTTCATATACAGACTGATTGTGTGTGAAAGTAGATCTTTACTTGGCAGTTTTGATGAAAAAATAAGTTTTAAATTGTGATTTACTTCCTGGTACACACCTGTTATTATTTCTTGTGCTTGTATTGTTTTCATGTTTAGAATCCTGTGATACATAACTTTGTTGATCTCTTTCTTTCTTCATGCTTATTTTTCACTAAAATGTTTTAATCTATTAAAAATTTAAGTTTGGGGAAGGAAGAAAAACTTTTTAAAACTAAACTTTATTTGTCCTCAATAAACTATATTTTTGAAAGAAGAAGTATTTTAACATAACCTGTGGTATGTGGTGTTAACTTTGGAGAACTATATTTTTTATTAAATAAGAGTAATTGTACACTTAAGTAAAATTTTCTAGTAATAAGGAGATAATTGTAAAGGTAAGAAATTTTGGTATGAAAGTATAGGATGATGTTTTTACTATTTTGAGTAGGAAAAATTGTATTTTTGAAATGATATAAATCTTAGATATATATTTCAAAAAAATAATTAGAGACTTTATGAAAAAATAATAATTTTTTACTAATACACATTATCAAGTAAAAATAGGTGAGATATGTTTTTAACTTTAGGAAGAGGACAATGAAATTCAAAATCATTAAAGAACATCTAGATATAGTAATCCTCGCATAAAAAGGTAAGGATTAAAAAAATCCTGAAAGAAAAAAAACAAAAAAAGAAAAAAATATGTGAGGAGAAGCTCGAGGAGATGCCTAATTAAAAATTGGCTTCACTTGAAGCAACTTGAACGAAGAAACTTATTTACAGTTCTGAGCTTGTTTATAATTTTATGTATTAGTATCTTTACTAGTAAAGTTCTCTTAAAATTCTTTTTTTTTTATTTTCTAAGATTCCTAAGTATGACAATTTACAGTTATTTTGAAATAAATAGAAATGTAGAATTTCTAAACTTAATTGCTAAATATTTTTATACTTTTGTTCTAACCTGAGTTACTAAAAATTTCTTAAAAGTATCACCATCACATTATTAGGACAAAAACTATAGGAATCTTTTAACAAAACCCACCATCATAAGTTATAATATTTCTACATAGTAAAAATGTTACTTGAGAACAAACAACATTTATGTTTGGGGGAATTGGCATATGTATATATATATATATATATATATTAAACGAAGGAATATTAAATAAAAAATATTAAACAAAGAAACTTATTGAACGAAGAATATATATATATATATATTATATATTCTTATAGGACAAAAACTATAGGAATTGGCATATGCAAAAATAAGCATGATATTATATATATATATATAATATCATGCTTATTTTTTATGATATTTTGCTTTAATAAAAATGTATTTTGCATGTTTTTTTCATTTCAGGTGCAGGAAATTGAGTTTATAGAAAAAGAGGTTAAAAAGTATGCAAAATGGAGTTATGGAGCAATGGCGCCTAAGCGCCACTTCTGCGCCTAAGTGACAGAGACCGAACGTGATTGGCACCTAGGCGCTAGAAATGGTTACCCCTTTTATTTAATGAATTTAGCCGAATTTTTAACAATATGCCTGAAGTAACTCTTGAAGATTTTCAGAGCTTTACATATAGGGATGAAGTCTAAGCAAAAAATTAGAGCGTTGGAGAGGGCTAGATTGCTAGGAGGAGAGTGTGTGTGCTGGAGTGATTAGGGTAGATCCCCATTAGAGTGGGCGGCTACCACAAGAGTGTTGAGTCTTGTAAGAGTCTATTGAAGTCAAAGAAGTGAGGAACCTTAAGAGGATTGCTTGGGGAAGAAGTTGAGAAAAGTATTTGTATTTTTGTTTAAGTATTGTGTTGTGTACTTAAGTTTTAATATAAATCGTGTTTTGTTTTGTTATCCCCATAAATTCTGAGTAGTTTTGTTTCTCTTTCTCCATGCAATAAGGACTAATCATGTGGAGGATTTCATTTGTTTAGAACTTTCCTTTTATTCTCAAATTTTTTATGGTATTTTCACTGGTTCTTCATTTACTTTGCAAACTGGCCACTTGTATTGTTAAAATCCGTTGCGAAACATAATGACCTAGGAGGGCTATGATTTCACCCAACTAGTGAGTACCACATTAACCTAATGAGGATGGCGATCATACTCTAAGGAGAGTGCAAATGGATAGAGAGGTAAGTTTCGTTGAGCGTAGAATTGGTGTTTCTAGGGTGATAAGATAGATCCCTTATCAAACATAAAATCCCTGGTAGGTCCTGCATAGAGGGCACGGTGGGTAATCTAGAAGTGAGAGACTATAATTTACTCAACACTATTATATAAGAGGGAAATTACTTTAGATTAGATAATGTTCTTTATGCGCTCGATAAAGGGTAAATAATAGGTATGCATCTATTTGTCACAATACATCATTTAAACTTTTAAATATTTTGATTTCAACACAGATTATGAACTCATTACAAGAGGAAAGATTCTTTTCATAATTAGAACTCTCTTTTATATTTAGCATATTTATAATTTATGCATTTAAACTTAGTTTTAATTAGAATTTGTAGAAATTTGGTAGCTTTAATTTACATCTGAATTATATTTTCTAGATTAATTTTTGCAATTTTAAGTAAAAGTTTCACTAAAATCTGCTTAAAGAATTACAACTTCCCTGTGGGATCGTTACTAGGGTTTTTATGGAAAACGCTATATTACTTGAAATGTTATGCATACTTAGGTAATACCTCTTGTGTGAAAACTACTATTCTATAATTTATAACATTTTATTTATTCACACTAGCCACTAAATATAAAATGGGTTAAGTTTTTTACAATCTTTTGGAATATAAAATTCTTTTTGGCCAGGCCTCATAATTCACTTAATTAATTTATTAGTTAGTTGAGAGAATTTTTAAATTCCATTACGGTCTAAGAATAAGAGAAAACCTAACCCATTTAGCCTAAATTCATTACCCTAAGACAAAACCAAACCCAAACCCATGGCATATGGCCCATTCCTAACGGGTCACCCATGACCCAATACCCTCCTACCATGATACATGGATGACATACCGAGCCAAACCAGGTTAAATCCAACCCTTAATTGGTGAGCTTGGCATCATCCACCATGACCCACCATGAAAGGAACACATGTCACCTAACCCAAGCCTCCTTGGACCAATTCTAGATGTACCAAACCAGATCAAGTCTGATCTATATTATCCACCTAAAGGGACTCCAGTCAGTTTAAAGCATCTTCTCATGCCTCCTCACCTCCATGATCATCACCATGGTCAAGCTACCATGAAAACTTGCAAAGTTTCTCTCTACTGCAAAAAAGCCTCTAAATTCTCTCTGAGAACTCTTTGAGGAGCCACCCAAGCCTTTCCAATCATGGCTAAGCTTTCACATGGCCTCTTATGACTACTTAAGGAAGGAACCCGAAAGCCTCTACACACGACCAAACTCCATATTCAGGCTCCCAAACCTTAGCCTATCTACAAATAAATTGTTCCTCTTAACCTAGGCAATAGATTCCCTCTATCCTCAACCCACAACCACCATGAGCAAACCCTAATTTCCTTATGCTAATCCAGGACAATTGTTGGCCTTGACATAAACTCTTTCAAAACTTAAATCTAAACCTCTTAAAAGCTTTCTTGAGCCACAAGACAATCTCCCCACTCAAAATTAAGGCTTCCCGAGCTATCCAAACTATTCCAACACTAACCGAAGTCACCATTTGGTCTAGCTCATAGCTAGGAACAGTTTCAGTTCAGCTTGAAGTGAGGAGGAGGTTCGTGACATCAAGGAGAAGCTCTCTATCAAGCCCAATCAACGCCTCATTTCTTGGGATAAGGTATGGATAAAAACCCCCAAAATTAGCCTCGAGCCTAGTCTTTTTAGAAAGAAATGAACACTCCATAATCATTGAACTGTATAGATATGTTCGTCTAGCTTAGATGAACAACCCTCGAGTGATTTGGATAAGAATCAAGTAAGATCCTAGGGTTTGATTAAGAATTGTTCTCAGTTCTTTGTCCCATGAGGATGATGTTGGTCATTTCCGTGTGTTGAAAACGGGCTACAAAGATTAAATCAGAACACCAAACCACGGGGAGGGAAGCACTGGATCGCGGGACAACCTAGCAAGAACATTGAAAGTGCACCCAATCACAGACCACCACACAAACATTCGACAATTCCAAGGATCCAGATAGTGTCGTGTGGCTATGTCAATAACTTAGTTTTTTTATTTATTTAAATCCAAAAAATTAAATAAAACCTTAAAATTTCATAAGTTGGTATAGAAAATTCATAAAAATAAAATAAAAATATCTCTGAACTCAATGAACTTATGGAAAAATAATGAAAATAAAATTAAAAATAATCAATTTATATTTAATTTTTAATTAATTAAATACAACATCGACTATTTAAATTATTAAAAATTAATTATAATGAGGAAATATCTAAAATTTTGAAGTCCGCTTCCATCTAATCTTAGGAACATCCTCTGATTTTACAAAGGTCAGTGGGGGTGACTTGTAAATGACAAATTTTATATCAAAATAGTAATTATTTTGCAAAAAAATTACAAAAAAATTTTAAATTTTAAAATTAAAATGAAAATTAACAAGAAAACTTAGGGTAACAAAATTGATACCTAAAATAATGATTTCTACTTTTGAAAACCCTAAAATGAAAAAAATTAGAAAATTAGGAATAAAATTTTTAAATTAAAATTTTACACTTTAGCCCAATATTGTTCCCCAATTTGGTTTAAAGACATTAAACCAACCCTGAAGCTTTGATCTTAAGGGGTTAACATCATGGTTACTCTTTTAACCATGAAATAACCTTAGTAGCCCTAGACTAGACTAACCTGATTCAAGCCTAAACTTGGTTTATGTCTAACTTGGTTTATGTAAAATTTTAAAATTAAAATTGTACACTTTAGCCCAATATTGTTCCCCAATTTGGTTTAAAGACATTAAACCAACCCTGAAGCTTTGATTATAAGGGGTTAACGTCATGGTTACTCTTTTAACCATGAAATAACCTTAGTTGCCCTAGACTAACCTGATTCAAGCCTAAAGTTGGTTTATGTCTAACTTGGTTTATGTAAAATTTTAAAATTAAAATTTTACACTTTAGCCCAATATTGTTCCCCAATTTGGTTTAAAGACATTAAACCAACCCTGGAGCTTTGATCCTAAGAGGTTAACATGATGGTTACTCTTTTAACCATGAAATAGCCCTTAGTAGCCTGGGCTAACCTAATTTAAGCCTAAACTTGGTTTATGCTTAACTTGACTTAGCCTAATATAGGTGAACCCATAATTAGACCCAATCCAATTAAGGTCAAGCCTGGACCACAATCCAGCTTGAGATGGCTCAAACTTAACTTAGGTTTATCCTTAGGTCTAGTCCAGAGTAGACTCAAGTTAGCCCCAAACCTTTTTTAGGTCCAACCTTCATTGGACCTAAACCCATCCCCTTAGTCTAACCTAACTTAGATTTAGTTACCTCTTTATGTCTAATCTATATTAAACCTAAACCCAACCCCTAAGTTTAACCTTACTTAAGCATAGTAAACTTTTTAGGTCTAACCTACATTAGAGCTAAAACTAAACCTAAGTATATCCTAACTTAGACTTAGTCATCCTTTTAGGTCTAACCTATATTAAACCTAAACCTAAACCCTAAGTCTAACCTAACTTAGACTTAGTCCCTTTTTTTAAGTCTAATCTACATTATATTTCAACCAAACCCTAGGTCTAACGTAAACTAGAACTAGCCTAACTTTTATGTCTAATCTACATTAGACCTAACCTAAACCCTAGGTTTAACCTAAATTATACCTAGCCCAACCTTTAGGCCTAACCTAATACCTAGGTCAAACCAAACTTAGACCTAGCCCAACCTTTTGTGTCTAATTATTATTAGACCTAAACCAAACCCTAGGTCTAACCTAAATTAGATCCAGTCCAACCTTTTAAATCTAACTCATATTAGACATAACCCAAACCCTAATTCTAACCAAAATTAGATCTAGATCAAACTTTTGGGTCAAACTCATAGTAGATCTAACCCATCCCTATGTCTAACCTAAATTAGACCCAGTCCAACCTCTTACGGTCTGACTTACTTTAGACCTAACCCATCTCTTTAGCTTTAGTCAACATTAGTCTAACCCTAAACTTTAGGTCTTGTCAAAATTAGACCTAACCCTAAACACTAGATCTAACCTAACTTAGACCTAGCACAATCTTTTTAGGTCGAACTCATATTAGACCTAACTTCAATCCTAGGTCTAATTCAACTAAGACCTAACCCAAACCTTGGGTCAAACCTAAATTAGAGCTAGTCCAATGTGCACCTTTTAGGTCTAATCTATGCTTAAAATATCAACTATTCTAAGTCTAACCTAACGTAGACTTAGTTCAACTTGAAAATTCCTTAGGTCTAAATCTAACCTAAGTTACTTAACTTGGGCAACCAAATTTAAATTCTCATGGGACTAACATAATTTGTACTCATATCAACTAAACCACTGGGACAATCCAACCTAACTCGGGTTAACCCTATTCAACTAAATTATTGGGTCAACTCTACATAACTCTGATTAACCCAATTCAACTGAACCAGAGGGTCAACCCGACCTAATTTGGGTGAAACCAACTCAAGTAAAGCATCGAGTCAACCTGACCTAACTTGGGTTAACCCAATTCAACTAAACAATTGGGACCTAACTCGGATTCAACTTAACCTTCGATTCAACTAGATCTAACTCAGCTTAACCCAATTTAACCCAATCATCGTGTCAAATCGACCTAACTCAGGTTAACCTAATTTGATTAAAGCACTAGGCCAACCTGATCTAACTCAGATCGACCTAATCTCCGGGCCAGCCCGACCTAACTCGAGCTAATCCACAATCAACCCAACCTACTGGGAAAACCTGACATAACTAAGGCTAACCTAAAGATAACCTTTCTTCAGGACAATCAACCTAAACTCTGATCAACCCTACTTGAGACTCAAATTCAATCATGACTAAAGTCTCAACCTCAGTTTAATCAAGGATCGATTTCAGTCTAACGCAACTTAGACTTAAATAGATAACTCAAGTATAAACTAACTTGGAATTTAACCAAGTCTAAATTAACTTAAACTTTAATCAACCTAGGGATTTTAACTAGAATCAGTCCAATTCAACCTGGTTTATTCCCATGTTAATCCGATTTAGTATAACTTAGCTTACCTTAAGTCAATCTAAAGCAAATAAGACTAGTAAGACCCCAATCAATCCTATTAAACTTTGGTCGATTTAAAAAAGTTTGAAGAAAATTTGAGGGACAACCAACCTAATTTAGGTTAGCTCAGATTATCAGGAGACTTACTTTAGATCAGTTCAACCAAACTTGAACTAATCTAAAATCAACCTAGACCTAGGTCTAGGTGACTGGAGGTTAAGCAGGGTTTAACTTCTCATACAAGAATAAAAGCACATTTAGCCTTCGTCAGGAATAATTTGGGATAAGACAAAAAGACAACAAACCAACCTAAATGAAATGACATAAAAGTTCACTTTAAAAGACATTAAAACTTAAACTTGAATGAAAAAAATGCAACCTGATTTAAGAAGATATTTTGAAGAAGGCAACCCATGGCTGCTAACAAAATATCTTTCATTCACTTGTGACTAATCAAAATACAGGCCCCAATGATCCCGGGACAACAAAACCATGGGATCTTGATTGGGTCATCTCAAATATTAAAATTTGAACACAAAATAATAAAATCAAATTAATAATCGCCTAATAAGTCTTAAGCAACCAAAATTTTCAACCCCTAAAATCTGAAAAAGACATTAAAACTTATATGAAACCCCAATGAACAAAGATCACTAAAAGAAAATTGAAACCTAGATACCCAGGCCTACAAAGATTTCTTGAACGACGCAACCCATGATTGTTGACAGGAATCTTCCGGTCCAAGCATATTTGGCCACCTCTCAGGCTAAGTAGATAAAAAAACTCAACAATCCCGAGATGATGGAAAGGCATTGGCATCGTAATCGGGTTGTCTAACAACCAACCAATTAATCCAAAATTATCTATTTTGCAGGACTACATAAGACAAAAGGCAATCTTCATCCAAGATTTACTTTGCAAGTTATTAAAGTGTGCTAACACTGTTTTACAGGGACGGGCATTCAAAATAAGGAGCAAAAGGATGAACCGTAACTAAACTATCGATGATAAAACAAAACTCTAGGATAGTTTGGAATCTTTAGGAATCTGTTACCCTTAGGATTGGACTTTGACACTCCTTTCCATGACAACGACATTTAAACTTTTAAGAAAAAATTATAACCTTAATATGAAGATTTCTTATGCTGTCTTGACTACTTAAGATGTAATTAACTATAGGGACTTATCCTTATAAGAAGACGCAAATTCTAGAACAGGTACATCAGCCTAAATTCTCTTGTAGTTAGCTTTCATAAGGCCTCCTTCGTAGTTTTGTCTTTAAAGCATACCGATTTGATCTCACTTTGGACTTATGCTTTGGAACTATCAATGCGAAAATTCACTTTATAAAAGCTACCCGTATACTTCTTTTATTTGTTCCCGTTATTGTCTGCCCTAGTCCTCTAATTTCTCATATCTTAGTACACCTACATGATCTGAGATCTAGAATTATTCGGAGAAAAGGCAACATAACGAAAAAAAAAACTGGCTACTCCTCAACGACAATGATGACATCAAGCAAACGACAAAATGAAGATGGCGACACAAAAAGGATCAGCAACACAGGGAAAATTTAGAAAACCCAGGAATCATCACATTACCTAAATCATAGGGACGCGAGCCTCACATACTTAGAAGAACAGTAAGATTTATCTTCCACTGTTTGTCATCTTTTCCGAACATGTTATTTTTATTATCACTTTCAAGTATGACTTTAGAAAATCATCTCTTGTTCGTGATCATGCTAAACTAGGTTTAGAAATTTAGTATATTGATACGAGACATTCTTTAAATAACTGCATTTTTATTTGACATGTGTAATTGCGCTGTGCGGCCGACTTATTTTGCTTCATAAAATCAGCACGTAAAAACTTTTTGTGCGGCTGACTTATTTGACATGTGTAAGTTTCAGCACGTAAAATCACAAAAAAGTGAATTTTTTTTTTATTTTTCTTTTGGGAAAAACAAAAGGGACTCTTAGTATCTAATGGGCAGTTATTTCCCGCACATTTATACTTTAAATTCTACTTATCATAATAGGTGAAAATACAAATAAGTTTTTACACATATTTTAGATCATAATTTAAAATTTTAATACATATATGCCAATTAATATTATCTTATTAGACCACATTAATCATACTTGACTTCAAGGTACCATAATTAATAACACATTTACATATGTTGGCCCACATAAACAAATACTTTAGTTATTTTCAAACAACAGAGATGGATGTCTATTGAATTAAATTCTGAATTTGCTAAAATTAAATCCCAAATTTTTTTCCTAAATTAAATAATTAATTTGAAAAAAGAGATCACGTTAACAACATGAGCTCAAAAATATTGAAGCACGACTCATAAAACATACCACTTGCAAAGCTCCATTGTAGTTTCCAGCAACTCCAGTAGACAGCACATCAAGCGTCATCGCCCTTGACACAATGCCAGAGAACATTGTGCACCATTGATTCTAAATAACAGCAAAATTATTAAATCTAATAAAATCTCAAATTCACAAAAAATATAAATAAATAAATAAATAAATAACCACTAATAAATTATTTCTTTACACAAGAGGTTCACACTAAATGCACAATCCGCGTGTCATTATACATTAGTTTATGTACGTTCATATGAATCAAACATATAAGCGCTTTTTTTTTAGACAAAAGCTAGAATAAGGGAAAAAAATGCTGTAAAATAGTAAATTATGGTTGTATATTTTTAAAATTATAAAAAATAGTTACTATTTTGGCCTTATATTTATGTTTTATGAAAATGTGAATTTTTCCTCATATGATTAGAAGTTCGCTACATTTCATATTAAATTTTAGACAATGTTCATCAGATTTTTATTCAGAAATACATTTAGAGTCAAATATTAACAGTAATGTGAACATGAAATTCAATAGTGTGACAAAACTATATTTAATAGTGCATAGGGCCTTTGTCCCTCAAGTCAAAGATGCAATGGATTATCTTCTTCTATTCATACCACCTATATATTATTGGATTTGTTGGGATGCAGATTTCTTACGGCTATAGTAAGAACTTACTTCTAATTATACCAAAGATATTATATAAAGATAAGCATTTAACAAAACTAATATTTTATCAAAATACTTGAACCATTTGAATAAACCAACTTGGACCTCACCGCATCCATGAGAATCTCAACAAGATTAACATGATTCATGATGACCACAGCAGTCTCCCTTGAAGCTTCGGACCTCAATCCAAAGGGATTTGGTCCAATCCCTCTTGGAAAATTCTGCATGTACTCTTCCTCATTGAGAGTACTTGTAGCTCCGTCTGGTCCAGGACTCCATAAAGGCTCTCCAAGCTGGGCCATTCTGATGAGTTCCTCCATGGCAGTCACCGCCAGCTCAATCACCAGCGGCTTGTCGATCTCTGGCTGGCCAGAAACAGACCTTAGGAACTCACCGGATCGATAAATATCACCTCCGGCGAGGCCTGTCGGCTGAACTGTGCTGAATCCACCAATGCCGAGGTCTAAAGGAGAACGAGAGGTGCTGGAGGGGGAGAGGAGGGGGAGAGAGCCCATTGGTTTCCCTACGTATTTTGCTGCTATGCCTGATATCCTGTCAATCTTCATGCAAGAGAATCACAAGTGAGAAAGAAGAGAATAAAAAATTAAAAGTCATTTTGGATGAAATTCAGTAGTGTGTTAGCCAAATATAGTATTATTTTCTTTAATCAATGTAAAAATAAGTAGAAATTAAGGGCGATTTAATTAATTTTCATTTCAATAAAAAATTTTCGGCACCATAAAATAATCTGACATATTGGAGCCACAATAGGTAGTTGACTACATCAATAACGTAATTATTAATCAAATACATTAATTTAAAAAATTATTAATAAATCATTAACGTGTCAACAAATCAAACAAGATCTCTAAATTACCTACATATCGAGTTAAAGTAGTAGTATTCAACAAATAAATAAAACTGTATATTGGATGCATGTGAGTATATAGATAATAATTAAAGCCACATTTTGTAATTTATAACACATAATATAAAAGAACGACTAAATCAAAGGCATAACATTCAATAAAATTTGCAGGTTTCCGGCCATTACCTCCTCTCTTAGCCTCCCATTCTCAATTCTGAGGTGATGTTCATCGAAGGACATCTCACCCAGGGCGGCTGGGCCGCCGCAGGTGGGGCACGAGGCATTGCTTAAAGCTTCCTTGTATCGGAGGTTCTCTGTACGAAGCCTCTCGTTATCAGCCCTTAATTGTCCATTCTCTTGTCTCTCATGCTGGGTCTGAGGAGGAGAAGAAGAAGAACTAAAAATATATATATATATATATATATATATATATAGCTCAATATAAAAAAAAACGTGTTCATATTGATATCCTTAAGTGGCGTGATAAAACTAAATATAAAATGCGTACCACCTAATTCTTAGACATTCACATATCTAGCAGATAAGCTTTACATGTTTTACATTTATACCACACAAATCTTTCATATCACAAAAAATACAACAATTTTGAGTGAAATACACATTTTTTCATCTATAGTTGAGATAAAAATTGTAATTCAGGTGTTACATAGATAAATACATAGAAATTAATCAGTATGGTTAAGTCTTCCTTTTTTTTCTTGTTAACAAATGACCAGAAACAGCAACGTTTCGCATTTATTTATCATTAAAAATTCACCAATATTTTTGTTGCATTTTTTGCAACTAACAATACATATTAATGAAGACAATTGAGACAGGATAAGCTAATTAATTTTTTGTTCACGATACCTATAATTCAAATTAATTGTATTTACTTTAAATAAATATGATATAGATTTAGTTGATGGCTGGCATATCATACCAATCTAGTCACATTTAGGAAAATCAAGTTACCAATCTAGATCACAATTGGAAAACGTCAGCGTCTTTTACAATTTCGGAAACACAATTTTCAATAATCTGGCGATAAGTGGGTGGGTACCAAACAGTGACAGTGAGGCGGCGTTTTGAAAACGTCGCCCGCACTTATAAGCTGTCCTAAACGGGCTCTAAATCCTTATTTACAATTAAGTAATAGTTATATTTCCTTGCACCACCAAAATTACATTAAAAAATATTATTTTTTTTCTCATAACTTAACGTAATGTGAATTAAAATTAATATACAGCCTTCTGCTTTCTTTAATGAGTAGTAACTACCGCAAAATATTCTGAATGGGTTTTCATTGGGATTCCAGACCTTCATTTGTGTACGCTTGTTCTGAAACCAGAACTTGACTTGCAATGGCTCTAACCCTAGCTCCCTGCTCAGTTCCTTCCTTTGCTTGTCATCTGGATGAGGACATTCTTTGAAGAAACTGGAGATAAATCAACAGCAAATACTTAGCAAACATCCGCATTAAAACCAAACTTGTTGAACAAATTTACGGGCGTCGATCTTACTTCTCCATCTCTTGAATCTGGTGCTGTGTGTGCCGATGATACCTCTTCTTCCTCGGCCGCTGGTTAGGATCTTGTTCGTCACCGGATGCGCCTTCAATGTTCTCGCTACCGGATTTGCTCTCTAAGTCGTCTTCTCCAGCTCTCATGATCTCGCTTTCCGCCGTCGTGGTTGGCGGAGTATGCACTTCTATGAGCTGGTGTTGGAATGGGAGCTGCTGAGTTTCTAATATGTCGGTCTGCATCTTAAAACAAGAACATGATATTATGAAGTGAATTAATTAGCTAAAAGTTTTATTTTTTTTTAAATCTAAGCTAAAAATGTCATTAACCGATTTCAGAATACATCATAAATCATAAGACAGTTCTGAAGCAGTAAAAGTTCAAAAAATGTTTGAAAAAAGAAGTCAGACAGTTTGTCATACAAGTCTCCAAGATAAGCAAGTCAAGGCAAATAAAAACCGAATTAACTGTAATTTTCTTTTGGATTTGAGCGGTCATATTGGACAGAATTAATGCTATATTAAAACTTATGCTCACTGAAATTATTTATTTTTTTGAATAGGGAAGAGTTAGAGAAGTAAAAACCTCATTTTTTTCCTGGTCTAGAGGGACTTGAATAAGTAAAAACAAGTAACAAAGAGTACCTTCATATATAGAGATTTCTAGTTAAAGGATAGTTTTAAAATTCTTTTATATTAATTAATATTAACATAGTATTAGTACTAAGCTCTATTTACCTGAATCTCTTTTTTCCTTAGTAGCTCAGATCTAGGATTAACTTTTGCTTATAATCCTTCAAACCTTGCAAATCGAAGGAAAGTGAAGAAGAAGAAGAAATTATATGATGGTTTATATCTGCTCATGCATGGAGGGAAGGAAACAAAACCTCTCCCTCCATCTTTCTCTCTCTATTTCTCCCTCTTTATTTCTCTCTCTAAAAGTATAAGCAGGCTCTGATAGAAGAGCTATAGGTGACTACCATGACACTGCACATCCACGCGGTTCACACTTACCGAGGAGTTTTTAGGACAAAACAAGTCAAAAAAGCCAGATCTTTAACAAACTAACAAATCTACTTAACAAACTAAAAAGCAAAATTAGAAGAACTAATTGCATTTCCAACCTTAACTGCATGAACCAACTCTGTAAAACAAAAGTTTCCTTCGACGTAGATATCAAGTGATGAAACTTTATTAAGAGGAAAAAAACAAGCTTTGACTCCGCTACCTGCCCAAGAGTCAGCGCCGATGAGTTGCCGAAGCTCATTCCGGAGTTCCTACCGACCAACGATGACATGTGTCTCGCCGGAATCATGATGCCGGCGGGCATATTTTAGCTTCACAAAACCCTAACTTCTTCCTTCTTCTAAAGAGACCTCAGTTTAGAGAGAGAAGATCCAAAGAGACATGAAGAAAGAGAAAAGGAAAAAAAAAGAAAACAACTTGGAGAGCTAAGATCTATAAGATACTGGCTTTATGTCTCCTTCCTTTCAGTCTCTTGCATCTAAATGCTTGAAGAAAAATAAGGAAAATGATGTCTCTCTTTACGGTGGAGAAAGAAGATCGGTGTTGAAGTCTATGCAGTAAGAAAGATTGAGATGGTTTTGAGAGAAGCCATGGAATGTAAGAGGAGTTGCAGAGACAAAAGGGGAAGAAGAAAGGTTGGAAAGGAGGAGGTGGAAGAAGGGGAACAGCTGGAGAGGGTGTGGAAGGAGAGGAGTTATTGCAAAGCGTATTGAGAGGGTGCAATTGCATTTATTGAGAAGTGGTGTTACTGCATGAGTGAGAAAGAGAGAGAGAGAGAGCTTTATTTTTATTTTTTTTTTAATTTTTTGTGTTCGGCTAGAAGGTGTATGATCTAAATGAGATGACCACCACAACCTCTAAAGGTTAATATTAGTAGCAGTAACGTGTAAGACGCACCGTGTATTAGCGTACCATGCCTCCCTCCGAGCAAGTAATGGGAGCGAATAAATACTAATTAAAATAAAATTAAAATTAAAATTTTAATTTTTCGAATAAATAAATGAGATTAAATGAAATAGTCACAATTACTTATAAATAAAAATATTTGTTTTAAAAAAGTTATTATGAATGTGCATATTAGTTTGTGTTCATTTCTTCTTCATTATATCGAACTCTTTGATAATTGATTTCGCACTGAAACTCACTGCAACATCACTTTTAAAATATATCATTAGTGATGTGGTAAGCAAAATTATTTTTCGTTGAATTTTGTAATATTGTCTTAACAATATTCATACATAAAAAAAATGAATGTTCAATTGTTTTTGTGAAAGTTGACCGTGTCAACTTCAGTATAATCGAACAATCAATAATAAAATATATTATTGATTTTTTTTTTATTTTAGCTAACACTTAATATAAATTAGAAATTATAGAGAGATTTTGAAAATTTTTATTCTAACTACTTCAATTTGAAATTATTGCAATTTAATTTTTAATTGTAGTTTTCTTTATTCCGTGAATTCTTCATAATAAAAATTTTTTGCAAGTTAATAAGTATCATCAATTTTATGTGACCAATATCCTTCACAAAGATTCATTGCATTATTAAGAATCTATAATTCTACGATCTATTTGTGCCGGAAGATTTGCAATGATTGTGTAATAATTTAGCGTATTAGCGTTGAACGAAGATCCAACACAAATATGGATAAAAGAAAGGTAAACAAGAGGGGATACCACAATTTTTTTTACTTGAAAAATCCTCTAAAGGGATAAAACCATGAGGCCTAGGTGTTGCCC
Source organism: Phalaenopsis equestris (assembly GCF_001263595.1). Classification (NCBI taxonomy): domain Eukaryota; kingdom Viridiplantae; phylum Streptophyta; class Magnoliopsida; order Asparagales; family Orchidaceae; genus Phalaenopsis; species Phalaenopsis equestris. The sequence goes on from NW_018165364.1 coordinate 208,976, forward strand.
TCATTTTTAAAAGAGGTCCTCTCTCTCTAGAACTTGTGGATTGACCTTAGGGTTTTCTAGTGGCTTTTCCTAGAGATCTAATAATTAGACTAATGTCAACTAGAAATTTATACATTTCTTGATGCTTTATAGTTTCATATGTTTGACCTTAAATTCCCAATCCTTAGTTGAGTTGATTAAGGCCAAATCTATTGAAGAATACGTTGAGTATTTATATGTTTGAAATGTCTTAAGCAACGTCCTTTTGACCTTAGTAACTTATGTCTTCTATTTGGTTTTTATTTGAGGCACTTCTCTCATTTTTCACCACATTTAGATAACTCCTTTAGCTTGTAAAGAACATACTTGAATATGAAGTTCACTTTAAGCTAGGAAAGAGGATTGTCTTTTAATAAGGAAGAAAAATTATTAACTCACAAAAATCTTAAAAATGAAATAATATTCATCAAGACAAGTCATACAAAAATCAAAACAATTGAAATTTTCATACATCATAAACTAAATTTTCAAAATTCAAAATTATTTTTTTTAAATTAATCAAAAAATTGAAAATTCCAAAAATCATTTCAAAATAAAATAAAATTTTAAAAAATCATAAAAAAATTGTAAAATAAGAAAATATAAATAAAATTTTCATAAATTAAATAAAGCAAAATAAAATTTTAAATTAATTCAATAATCACATTTTATTAATGAAAATTAAATAAAAATTTTAAAATATAATAAAATGGCATTTTTATCAAAATATTTTCCACAATTTTCATTTTATTCTAAAATTTCACCTAAAAATTTTATTTCAAAATAGGTTTTTCAAAAATTAACAAAATATTTAAAAAACATTTAAAAGCACTACACAATTTCTTCTAATTTTCAAAACACATTAATTTATAAAATAAAATAAAAATCACCAAAAATTGCACCCACTCTCACAATTATTCGCTTTTTAATCTTTCCAAACAAATGCTTATCCTTTTAAGCCCCATATTTGCACAAACAAGTTCACCAAAATTTGGCATTAGGACTTCTTGACCACCTACTTGCCAAAACTTCCAAATCCAAGCTACTTTGAAGCCAAGCCGCCACCAAGCCTACCTCAAACCACCTTTTCCAATTCATTCTGCTCCTCTCCAAGCCTCATTTCTATCTTTGCAAGTCTTCTGATCAATTCTAGGAAATTAAAATTTAATTATGATCCCTACAAATATTTTGGAAGCTATGGATCAAGAAGAACTTCATCGAATCGAGGCATGTAACTAAATTTCCATTTTTAGTATTGAGTTTGGATGTTTTGTGAAACAAATATGCATTTTAGTTCATATTAACTGATACATAGATAGGATTTGGGTAGACAGTCATTTTGACGGTGATAGTTTCTCAATCTATGGGCTAAGTAAATTGATCTGTGTGTTTTACCTTGCATGAAAATTAATTCATCAACCCTGTAGATACGATGAACCGATGTTGTACAATCTTTTGTTTATATTTTGGATGGCTCGGATGATCACGTGATGAAGTGGCGATGTTTGAGGCATGCACTTGGATTTTTACAGGGGATATCTGACATGGAAGGCCTTTAATGGTTAGCTGCTGAATGTGAAGGAGACGCAAGGAAACAGGATGTACATGTGGCAATGTGCTTTGATGACTTGGACTGTCATGTAGGATTTAAAAATAGTTAAAGAAATCAAAAAATATAAATAAACTTTAAAAATTCTTAATTAATTAAAGAACAATGATAAAAATCTGAAACATTAAAAAAAGGAATAAATGAAAATAAAATCAAACAACAATTACCCTAAATAAATTTTTATTTGAATCACAACAAAAAAAATAAATGAAAATCATAAAAATAAACTAAATCATAATTTCTTAGAATTTGAACCACTAAAGGTTCTTAACCTCATGTCAGTCATCAACATGGGAAAGATTAACTAGGAATAGTTAATTTCAGAATCCAAAAGGAGAAAACTAGGGGATGTTACGAATCCCAAGGAGAACTTTGGTGATTTCCCAAGCTATCCTATGGTTTGGATTCAGTTTTGGAGAAATATTATTAGATGTTTCATCCTACCAATTTTATTATTTAGGGATTACACTTACATGACACGGTCATACAAATGGCCTGGACGATAGGAGGGTTTATGTCATAACAAACGATAACCTCAGAGCCTGAAGCGATTTAAGGCTTATATTGCATAACATGACTGTGCAAATGCCTAAAGATAAGTTGAGAATTTATACAATACTAAACGAGCTACCTTGAAGTCCTATGGCTTGTTATTAATTCTAAGAAATGATTTGTTTTAGTAGATCTATTTGCTCTCTCGAAGTTCTTCTTATGTACATTGTTGTCACCCTGCCCACAGAGTTAGCTCCAAGCTCCTCATCAAAGTGACAGCTCTAGGTAAGAACTTATAGTTTTGCAGTTTAAGTGTCAGGTTTTGTTGTTGTTGTTGTTCATGTGTCTTTAAAGGGAGGATTTTAACTTAATTAGAGCGACACCAATTAGGATCCAACGGTTCATGTGTCTTCCGACATCACTTTTTTTCTCTTGAATTTACTTAGTCTAAACGAGTTGTTAAGCTCATTTAAACTGGAGAACTCCCATTAGTAACCATAGGTTACCTCGTACGAGAAATCCTCATAAACCAAAAAAGAGTGTATTATGTTCATTCATTGTTTTGAAAGTGTAGATTTAATTTTTAAAAAAAAATGTGTTTTTGTAATTTTTCAGTTTTGGTTTAGTTTTGCATATAAAGTAAATAAATGCAGGTAGAAAATAATGCAAGGTAAATAAGTGAAATGGCAATGCATAAAATGTAAATGCATACTTGGTCCTCTGCTACTGCTGCATGGTTAGCATCATAAAACATAATATATTTGCAAGAAACTTAAATAAATCACAAGAAAGTAAACAGGAACATCCTGTATGGGAAAAGTCTAAAAACGAGTTGTAAGAAAACACTTGTAATTAGAACAAAATACGTAGTCACATATGAAAGACTAGGACTAGGTGTAAGACATTGGTAAAGGTGGGGGCTCAAAGCTAGATTGTGTGCTTCGCAACCTTGAGTAAGAGCTACCAACTCGATAATTTAAGGAGGGTAGTCCTAACCTTGATTTAAGTGATTAACCGTGGACCTTTATAATTTTTCATTTTTTATTTAATTTTCATGCATATAGAATTTACTTTAACATGCAAAAGTAATTTCATTTTTTAAACACTTTGCAAAGTAGTGTAGTCCACAGGATACTTATTTTGATTGAGCTAGGACTACGGGCAACCTAAGAGTATCGAAGGCAACAATCTCATCAAGAGACAGTGAATAGTATCGTTGATCCTTATACTCTCCCTTTATTGAAGGTTATTTAGGTAGGAGATACTATTCTAAATCTCACGGCGTATGTGATATACCTAAAATATATAGTATTTTTAGACACATTTTTATACTTATTTTTGAGATATTGTGCTTTAATTATAACTATTTTTGAGATATTGTGCTTTAATGGAAGGTATTTGTGTGTTTTTCTTTCAAGTACAAGTAAGAAGTTGAAAAATGCTAAAAGGAGTGAAAAAGGATCAAATTTGGAGCATAAAGTGAAAAAATGTGCAAAAGAGTTTTGGTGCCTAAGAGCCG
>NW_018165364.1:213620-216721 GCF_001263595.1 Phalaenopsis equestris
TTACTGTTTCGTTAAAATATCAAAAATACAAAAAATATTTTAAATTTTAAATTCCTGCAAAAATCATTTTTAGTTTAAGTAATTATCTTTTTAAAAATAGAAAAACTTTTGAAAAAGTGCATATTGCATAATCTTCCCTGTGGGTTCAATATTCAGGTCTTAATTAAAAAGTCATATATTACTTGATAATGATACGTATACTTAAATAGTATCCCAATATAAATATATACAAAATAAAAAGTTAAATTCTTATTTTTCTTCAGAATCAAGCTTTTCTTAATTTTGTTGCAAAATAAAGAAATGTAAGTGAAAAATACCATCAGAACTATTATTATACTGTGCATAAGCATTAACTATTCCAGGATCAAATTTTTGGCGTCGTTGTCGGGGATTAAAATCTTCAAGTAGTGGTGTCAACTTCATAAATCCTTACATATACAAAAAATTGGGATCTAGGTTTTTGCGCCGTTGTCGGGGATTAAAATCTTCAAGTAGTGGTGTCAACTTCATAAATCCTTACATATACAACAAAATCGGGATCATGTTTTTGACGTCGTTGTCGGGGAGGAAAGATAAAAGAAAGAAAGAAAGAAAACTGAGTAAATTTTTATTTTTAGAAAGTCTTATTTAAACTTTAAAAATTGTATCTTATTTTGTATGTTTTATTTTATTTTATTTTATTTTATGTTAGTGTATGCGTAGTTCAGGTTCTGAAGGACTAGTGCCCTACGATTTTGAATTAGAAAGAACTATTAGAAAAATCAGAAAAACCATAAAAATTAAAAATCTTAAAAAATCCAAAATAATTATAGAAATTGCAAACCAAAATAATCAAAATGCTAATATTCATAAAGAGTTTAGACCTTTAAGAGATTATGTCAACCCTACTATAGATGAACTTTATTGTAGTATTTAAAAACCTACTGTAGTGGCTAATTCATTTGAGCTTAAACCTGCTATTATCCAAATGATATCAAATAATCAGTTTGGGGATCACCACACTGAAGATCCAAATTTACATCTTACCAATTTTCTAGAATTGTGTGCTACATTTAAATACGATGGTGTTTCAGATGATGCCATAAGACTTAGGTTATTTTCTTTCTCACTGAGGGATAAAATTAAGATGTGGTTGAATTCTTTAGCACCTGGATCTATCAGAGCTTGGGGTGATTTAGCACAAAAATTCCTTGCTAAATATTTTCCACCGTAAAAAAACTGTGAAACTTAGAAATGATGTTACATCTTTTAATCAGTTTGAAGGGGAATCTATTTATGAAGCATGGGAACAATTTAAAGAAATATTAAGAAAGTGTCCACACCATGCTATACCGGATTAATTAATAATTTAAACCTTTTATAATTGATTAATTGGTTCTCTTAGATCTATTATCGATGTCGCTGCTGGCGGTTCATTGATGTCAAAACCATTTCATGACATTTATGCTTTAATTAAAGAGATTGCTACCAATAATTTTCAATGGCCAAATATTCATGAAATTGATGCATTTACTATGTTAGCAAATCAAGTTGCTAAAACTTCAAGGAAATTAGACCAATTTGGAATGAATTTTTCTCAACCAATTTTCATGATTGAAGAAAATTAACTAGGCCAAATTTTAGATTCTCAATCATCATTAGAAACTTTGAATTCCATAAAAAATAAGTAAAATAACCCATATTCTAATTATTATAACCCAGGTTGGAAGAACCATCCCAACTTTAAAATTTGGGTGGTAATAATTAGCAATGGGTGAACAACCAAGTAAACCCATTGGGAAACTGGAACAACCAATGGAATAATAATTATAGATCTACTTTTCCTCCAGGAATCAACTGTAATACACAATTTAAGGATAAGAAGTTGTATATAGAAGAAGTGGTGTTACAAATGGGTAATCAATTATAAAGTCAAAGAGCTACAATTAGAAATATTGAGAATCAACTTAGGCAAATTGCAAGTTCATTAAGTAATAGATCTCAAGGAACACTTCCTAGTAATACTGAATCAAATCCAAAAGACCAGAATAAAGTGAAAGTTAAAGTCATACAACTTAGAAGTGGAAGAGAAAGAGAGTTGGAAGGTAGGGTTCAAAAAGAGATTGAAGTAGAGAGAGAAGAAAAATCAAAAGAGGACACTCCAAAAGATTTTGAAAGACCTATTTCTCCGCCAAAAATTGATTTAAAAAAACTACCACCTCCATTTCCTCATAGACTTCGACAACAGAAGTTGAATAAGCAATTTTCAAAATTTCTGGAAATATTTAAGAAGCTTACAATCAATATTCCATTTGTTGAAGCCTTAGAATAAATGTCAAGCTATGTAAAGTTTATGAAGGATATTCTCAACTGCAAAAGAAAATTTGAAGATAATGAGGCTGTTGCACTTAGTGAGGAGTGTAGTACTATAATTCAGAAGAAACTTCCTGAAAAGCTTAAAGATTCTGGCAGCTTTACAATTCCATGTGCAATAGGAGACAGACTTTATGGGAAAGCTTTATGTGATTTAGGTGCAAGCATTAACCTCATTCCATTATCAATATTTAAAAGACTGGGATTAGGAGAAATAACTTCTACTATTGTAACTTTGCAGTTAGCAGATTGTTCAATAACTTATCTTAAAGAAGTTATAGAAGATGTCCTAGTGAAAGTGGATCAATTTATATTTCCTGTTGATTTCATTGCGCTAGATATGGAGGAAGATAAAGATATACCTATTGGGGAGACCTTTCCTAGCCACAAAAAGAGCAATGATAGATGTGCAAAAAGGGGAATTAAGATTGTGCGTCAATGATCAAACTGTTACTTTTAACATTTCAAAATTAATGAAATACCCTGCAAAGGTAAAGATGATGAATGCTATATAATGGATGGTATAAGATATCTGAGCGAATGTCATTTCAAGACTAGTTATGAAGAAAAATTTGAAGAAAAAGATTTGGAACATGAGCAAGAAGAAGAATTAGATCAATGTGTAAACCTTTTTAAGGAAGATTCAAATTATGTTCGAGAAAGTTTTGAAATTTTGGACACGATAGACAATGATAAATCATTTTGTCCATTTATTGAAAAACCTCCAGAACTTGAGTTGAAATTACTTC
>NW_018165364.1:218295-220664 GCF_001263595.1 Phalaenopsis equestris
CCAGGCTTGAATTAGAAAAACCACTATGTTTTGAAAAAGAAATTAATGAACATTTTCCAGATGAAAAATTGTTCACTGTAAATGAGTGGTGTGTTCCGTAGTATGCCGACATTGTGAACTATATTGTTAGTGGTCTTAAACCTTATGGAATAACATACCAACGAATGAGGAAATTTATTTCTGAAGTTAAGACTTATTTTTGGGATGACCCATATTTATATAAACAAGAGAAGGATCTGATTATTCGAAGATGTGTACCATTAGAAGAAACTTATGAAATTATCCAAAAATGTCATAATTCTGATTTTGGGGGAAATTTTGGTGTTGATAAGATAACATACAGAATTCTACAATCGGGATTTTATTAGCCTATAATTTTTAGATATGTTAATGTTTATATTAAAAGTTGTGATAAATGTCAAAGAGTAGACAATATTTCTATAAGAAATGAGATGTCCTTCAATTATATGCTAGAAGTTGAAATATTAGATGTTTGGGGATTAGATTTCATGGGACCATTTATACCATCTTTTGAAAATTTATATATTCTGTTAGCAGTGGACTATGTGTCCAAATGGATAGAAGCTATTATTTTATCTCGATGTGATGCTCAAAGTTTTGCAAAGTTTTTAAAAATGAACATATTTTGTAGATTTGGGATGCCGAGAGTTATCATTACTGATGGGGGAAGTCATTTCAGAAATTTCATTATGGAGAAGTTATTAAAGAAATATCATATAAATCATGGGATTGCTATTGCTTATCATCCTCAAACAAGTGGTTTGGCTGAATTATCCAATTGAGAAATTAAAAGAATTATTAAAAAATTTGTGAATAAAAAGAAATGGATTAGTCAATCAAACTTGACTACGCATTGTGAGCTTATAGGACTGCATATAAAACTCCTATAGGAATGTCCCCATTTAGGCTAATATTTGAGAAAACTTGTCACTTACCAGTTGAACTTGAGCATAAAGCATATAGGGCTATTAAAGAGTTCAATTATAATTTAAAAGATTCTAGTGCGAAAAGATTGTTACAATTAAACGAGCTTGAAGAGAGAAGGAATGATTTTATGAGAGTGCTAAGATTTATAAAGAAAAGATGAAAATGTGGCATGATCAAAAGATTCTTACTAAAAATTTTTAGTCAGGGCAACAAGTTTTGTTTTATAATACAAGTTTAAGAATATTTTCAGGCAAACTTAAGTCCAGGTGGATGGGCCCATTTATTGTGATAAAAGTTTATCCTTATGAAGTTGTGGATATTAAAGATCCTCATTATGAGAAAATTTTTAAAGTGAATGGACATAGAGTGAAACCTTATTATATAGGGGATCAGCATAAATATAATGATGGAATGATGTTGGGTCAACTAGAATGAGCACTGGTTACGTCGAGCTGATGACGTAAAACCAAACGCTTTGTGGGAGGCAACCCATAGTTATCAATGTATTTTTTCTTTAATTGTTGTTTTGAGTATGATTAAGAAATGTGGGGTAGTATTTTTGAATTTATTATGTGCAAGTAATGGTTTTTAGACTTTATTTAGTAACCTAGACATGTTAGAATAAGAATTTGGACGTTAAGTTGACCGGTGCAAAAATGTGCACAGGCGCTTAAGCGCGGCAATTTAATTACATGTGCAAATTTCGATTTCTAGAAGGTATAACTGCAATTTAGTTGGAATAAACATGTCTTGGCAGTTTCTAGTCATGCCTAGAAGCTATGAGTAATTAGGCCTATAAATAGAAGGGGTTTGTGAAGGAATTTCACCCCTGATTATTTTTAGCCCTAAAAGTCTAAGAAAGAGAAAGATTTAGAGAAAATGTCTTCATGAGAGATGGATTTAAAGAAGTAGGAAGAATCCATGAAGAAGAAGTTCATTAGTCAAAGTGCACAGAAGATGTATAACTATTTTTTAGTTATTAGTATTGAAGGGATATCTGAGAAGATCAATGACAATGACTTTATATATGCTAAAATATACAAGAATTTGATACTGCTGCGAGAAGATTTAAATCCCCGGCAATGACGCCAAAAACTTGACAACAGTTATAAATTTGATAAAGATGTGTATAAAATATTCAATAATTATAAAGTCACACTTATCAACGCAAGTATACGCATCGCTCAAGTAATATAGGGCTCTAATGGAGTCCTAGATATCGATCCCATAGGGAGTAATATTAGAAGTACGAACTAAGACCTTAGAAAAATAATAATTTAATCACAACAACGAAGTTCAATTTGCTTATCTGTCACTAATAGACAATTGAAATAAATATGTAATTTTAATAACTGTTAAATAACTAAATATCCTAATGAAAGTTCAAATGTGATATTCAATATATAAGAAAGCATCATTCT
>NW_018165364.1:220895-221845 GCF_001263595.1 Phalaenopsis equestris
GGACTGAATTGAGGATTTTAGTCTGTCACTCTAAAATCTCCAATTCTACGCCCGATAATTTTTATTTTCCTATTTATTTGCACCCAACTTTCAAGGACTTTGACCTCCCTAAATCTTTGATGTAATTTTCACTTTAGTTGTAGAACTCAAAATATTTTAACAAATCAATTGGCTAGATTGAAAGTAAATTAAGATTGAAGTGAAAAGATCATCACAACTTCTTTAACATTATCATGGCACAACCAATTCAAATCACCATTTCACAAAATCTCAAGACTAGGAGAAAGACAGAGAAAACTTCTCAGAACTCATGGAGAAGATACGACAAAACTTGGATTTCATATATAAAAGCAAAGTCATACAAACTACAATAAGTAAATACAACTTATCTTGAATTCCTCCCTAAGTAACTCCTCGAAGTTCCTCTGAATCTCTTCCTTTCTTTACAACACACAGAATTCTCCTTCGAAGCGGCAAGGATGAAGAAATCTCTCACTTTCCTTCCACTCTTACAATCTCTCGAAGAATTCCACACAATACCTAACCCTAAATTACACTCCCCTGGACACCCGAAGACCTCTCGTCACTCTCTGGACAGTCTCAACTCTTTAGACTCCCTTTTTTGGCCTCCATAATGTTTCTCTTAAAGTTGTAGAAGAGTTTTCAAGAGTTGCCTAAGCGTCCCTTCAAAAATCGTCCACATTCAATGCATATATTGAGAGAACCATCGTTCTCACCTTCGGCGGCCTTGATGTCACCATCGGTGGCCTTCTAGAATATTTAATTCTGGACTCTCGGGAAAAACCAGCCGTCGGCGGCGTCGATGGCGCCGTCGGCGCCCAAGATCAAATCTTCATATTTTGGTCATTTTTGCTCCAAATTCGCTCCTTTTTGTATCTTTTTGCTCCAATGACCATAATTCAACATACCTGCAACAAAACATCAAAAAT
>NW_018165364.1:221991-222279 GCF_001263595.1 Phalaenopsis equestris
GTAAAGTTTTAATTCAGAAATACTATAAGTTTGATTTAAGTAAATACCATAGTGAGATTTTCAGAAAAAATTCAAGTAATTAAATTAACTCTGTAGGTACAAGACTATCTAATCATCAAGTTTAAGAGTTCTAGTTTTCTATTCATTTCAAGAATGACTATATGCTGTAATATCAAGTCACTTAGAATATTCAAATGATAGGAACTTCATGAGAACACTACTAGTAAAGATACTATTTCATAAATATAACTTCAAGAATGTGTCGGCACTATTTTTGGTGTGGGGTTT
>NW_018165365.1:0-12414 GCF_001263595.1 Phalaenopsis equestris
TCATTTTTGGAAATTTTGACAAATCTGGATGTATTGAAGGTGTTTGACATGGGTTTTGATTAATTTTGGGTATTTTGGCAAAATTTGGGAATATTAGCCAAATTTGGGTCCCAAGGGCAGTTAGGTAATTTGGAGGTGCCTAGGGGCAAAAAACCAAGTTAGGCATTTCACATAGAATTGGATGAATATCCATTCTAAATGAACTATGGATTAATGTATTGTGAAGATATGGTGTATCCTATTTCCAAGTCAACACCCAGGGTCAACCCTAAAGCCAAGTAATCCTATAGGGACTCTTCTTGAATTCTCTTATAATGATCTTACCTACTAAATGCTAGAGGTTGAGATCAATATGTGGAATTTCAAGTTGAATAAAAAGAAGAGTTTTGAATTTCTAATAGTGGGGTACCTCTTCTAGTTTTCTAAGACTAGTCAATAGGAAAGTCCTATGGCTAGACCTAGGCTACTAAAGAAGTTTTCTAGACCTCAACCAAAAGTGAGGTCAACAATGTCTTAGTGAAAGTGGATCAATTTATCTTTCCTGTTGATTTCATTTTGCTAGATATGGAGGAAGATAAGGAGATACCTATCATTTTGGAAAGACCTTTCCTAGCCACAGGAAGAGCAATGATAGATGTGCAAAAAAGAGAATTAATTATGTGCGTCAATGATCAAACAATGACATTTAATATTTCCAAATCAAGGAAATACCTTACAAAAGGTAAAGATGATGAATATTATAGAATGAATGTTATAAGATATTTAAGTGAATGTCATTTCAAAATAACTTATGAAGAAAAATCTGAAATGAAAGATTTGGAACACGAGCAAGAAGAAGAATTAGATAAATATTAAGATTTATATAAGGAATATTCAAATTTTGTTCGAGAATGTTTTGAAGTTTTGGACACGACAGAAAAAGATACATCTTTTTGTCCATCAATTGAAAACCCTCATGAGCTTGAGTTGAAGTTACTTCCTGAACATGTTATGGTGTATCAAGTCCCAAAAAATGTATATAAAAATACTATATATTTTAGGTGTATCAGGACCCAAAAAATGGATCTCTTTGTCCAGTTATGAGTGACTCCAAATCCAGGTGGATGATGTGAAGAGACATCATGAAGTAGGGAGTGATATGGTTGGAGTGGCTACAGTCGCAAATAATATTAGAAAGAGACATCATGAAGTCTAAATAAATCATCTGAATAACTTTTAATTAGTATGAAACAATAAATACCACTAAAAAATTGACTAATTTTAATTTTGACTTGACTTTCTTTAGAGCCGACAACAGTTAAGCTCAAAATCAGAACGTTAAAACCCTACTGAGGCTGTTAAGGCTGTAGAAGATCGATAATCGGTGAACATTTATTAATATTTTATCACTAATCTCATTATAGCTACACCAACTCATTCACAAGTATATTTCGTTCACACTTTATCTACAAGTGAAAACCCAGTTATCTGTATGGGGTTTGCGATTAGCTTTTCACTTGAAGACAAAATATGTAACAAATATATATGTGAGTGGGCTGGTGTAGCTACAGTGGCATACACTATTAGAGAGAGACGCCTTAATCAATTATGAGTCAATGTTCAACCGTTTAATGATCTTTGACAAAACTAACGTAATAAGATACTAAACAGTCCATCTTCGACCCGAGAAGATGTAGGTTCCAATCAACCAACTTGAATCTACTAATTAATCACATCCCCATCTATATTACCATCACTTTGAACAAGAGACCCGTGATATCTAGAATGTTCTCACTTTGTAAATGATTTGATCCCCAGTAGTTACAACTCTGCCACTAGAGCTACTACTACTAAAATTACATTTCAAGTATTTAGTTTTAGATCTACTCAAATGAAGGGCTTTATACTCCAATATCGACCTCCATAATTTAATTTTTCCTAAAATCTTTTGCTAGTCTTATGCACAAAAAGAATATCACTGGCGAAAACCATACACCAATGTGCACCCTCCTATAAATGTCTAGTAAGAGCATCCCTAAATAAAACAAAAACATAAGTGTTTAAAGCAGATCCCTGATGTAATTAGGGTTGTTAACGATCCAATTTGGGGTCAACTCGCTCGATTCTTCTTTATACCGTATGTGGTGTATATCGTTATATCATATCCATATCTAGGGTACTTAATTACACTGCATTTGAGGTTCTTTATTATACCGTATTCAAGATACATTGTTATATAATATTCAAGGCATTTTGTTATGTTGCAATGTACGTCATTACTTTATAGTGTGATTTATTGCAACATACGTCATTATTCTGCAAGGTCCATCGATAACAAAGAGCATGAAGCGGCTGACAATGGTCAATGGTGGTAGGCAAGTTGTGGTCGATGGTGATCGACAACTACAGACGTAAGAAGAGTTTGTCATCTTTGAATTAGAACGACTTTCAGATCCTCCTCCTTCTCATTCTATTCTAGGTCTAGCTAGAGCCCCTGATGAAGGGAGTATGACTCTATTTATAGATTATAGGAGCTACATCTCATGTAAATAAGACAAGTGTTCGAACCGCTCCCTTAGACAACCCAGAGCAATTTCGTCAATTGGTTTATTGCTTTAGTGATGTTGCAATTTGGTGATATTGGGTTCGCTAGTTTCAGCTCATCCAGACGCTTGATTTGATAATAAGTTTGTCTAATTTGAAAATCATTTAACACTCTAATTAATCACCCAAAGCTCCCAAAATTTGTTTAATAACTTGATTCAGACTTGATTTGACTAAGATTGAATCAATTTAAGTGTCCTTGGGCTCGTCTCGTCGAGCTAATAGGTTTGATTATAAGTTTGCTGAGTTTGATGAAATCAAAGTTCTGGACAATTGTAAAATCGAGTTTGATCATTTCTTGCCCAAAATTATCTCGAGATTCATGCCAAATTATAAAAATTGTTCATGTCGGTTATAACATTTCTTAAAAAAAAAAACTATTCATATTTTTATAATATGCCTTGTAAAATATTTAAGAAAAGACAACTTTTCTCTTATTAAAGGAAAGTGTGACATTATTTTTTAAAATAATAATTATTATTTTCATAAAAATAATTTGCTCAAATTCATGAAAAGATATTTTTTTTTCTGAAACTAATCCTAATTATATAAAATTATTGATTTGCTTCTCATAATTAAATATTTATGACTCTCTCTCTCTCTCTCTATGTATGTATGTATGTATGTATGTATGTATGTATGTATGTATAATAAAATAAAAGAGTATTTACATTAATACCGCACAATTCTTATATAATTGAATATGTAACATCTAAAATTTCACTTTTAAATGTATAATATTATAATTTCATATTAAATAAAACAAATCATTATTACTAATTTCTGTAATTGAAAGGTGAAACTCACCTTTTAAGCCTGGCTAAAATCTTATAAATGTAAAAAATTAATATTTAGGTATTTTTTTTTTAATAATTACACAGGAAATATGCGGTATTTATGCAAATCTCTACCTAAAATAAATAAAAATAAAAATAATATGACATTAACTATCTAGTTAGGATGATGATGGTTAAGTTAGTGTAAATATGTGATAAATATTAGAGGATTGTAGTTGGGGGTCGGTGGTACTTCAAAAGAATTAATCTAACAATTTTGGTGGCATTCCGATGTTGGTGACTAACAATGATGACATCTTCCTATTTCTCTACCCTCATCATGCTTTTATTGTTGCTCGACCATTATTGCTGGAATATGATCGCTCAACTTATGTTTATTATGCGGAATTACCCAAATACTGCCACCTAACTATGATCACTCAAACATTTCACTTCATGGATGTATGAACTTTAACGCTTGTCTATGATCGTTCAACCTTCATCAATCCTTTAGGTGATCATGAGCATCGATATTGTTAATGGCATATAATTAAGTTCGTGAATGTTGGTATTAGGGTTTGTGAAGGTGCATCGATGTTATAGGAGATAACATACATAAATAATAAGCTCCAGCTTATAGGAGATTATGCGTGTTGACAATAACATGGATCTTATGGGTGATGATAGACAACAACGTTGGCAGAAGTCGCTATTGGTGTCGATTATGTGCATCAATCATATAAGTGATGGCATATGTCAATAGCGTTGATCAAATTTATAATTGATGATATACAACAATGGCACACATCCGTCTTACAAGCAATGACACACATCCGTCTTACAAGCAATGACAATTGTTAGTGGTCAATTAACTGCAATTAAACAATGATGATCAGGATACTATAATTATATAACTTGATGGAAATACTATAATTATGCATTGATGGTCCACTTATTGCAATCTAGTAGTAGTAGTTAGACTTTAGTATATGAGCAATGAAGGTGTGGTAACTGATTAGTGTAGGTAGTATAACTATAAACAAGTAGCAAAGATTTAGTTTTTTGTAGCGAGAAAACTAAGGTCAACCAATCATAGGCAGACTAAATTTGTTGAGTGACAATGGATATGCAATAGAGATTGGGCGATCATAGTCGAGCATCAGTGAACTTTTATTGCCAGTGATTAGAAGACAGTAGTCCAACAAAGATGACAATTGTCCAAAAATGACAATTGAGTGATGACAGTTTTATGTTGGTGGACAAACCGTTTGAAAACATCTGACAGGCAACAATGGCTCGATGAACTTGATAGATAACAACAATCTGAAAGTGTTGTAATCTGATGATAGTAAGCAAGCAACAATGGTCCTACGATGAGAAAGGACGGCCACAACTACGATAATGAGCAAGTGGTAGAGGTCCAATGACAAGGAATAGAGTTCAAAGATCCTTCAACGCTTTAAACTCTCTACAATCTTTAGTTTAGTTCACCTAGATGTGGAAAGTGATGATATATATATAAATTTTTAGGGGTATCAACTTTTATAAGTATAATAAAAAAAATCAAAATATTCTATTTGACACCGCCCAAAGTGATTCCCTTAATCATAATTTTTAAGTGTTTGAGTATTTTAATGACATTAATTTAGGTAATTTAGGCCAATACATTTGCCTCACACAGATGCTTGATTTGATAATAGACATGCAATATTCAAAGATAATTGATCCTCCATTTAATGTCATGATGTTTTGAACATTATTTGAAGCGTTTGTTTTGGGCTCGTTTGTATCGAGGGTTTGTCTTATAACGGAGTTCAACTCACTTATAAATCTTTTGAATTCGAAGTTTAGGTGGTTCTAAACTCAACACTGATTCATTATTGTTTGGTTAAGTGGTTTTTTTTTTTATTAGTTTGGTATCAATAATAAGTTGACAAGCCTCTCAATTGCAATTTTTATGGATTTACATAATATTAAAGTTTTAATATTTATTTATAGAATATTTAGCATCTGAAACACAAAAAAAATATACAAATGCATATTTAATTTTATAAAAACTAGTAATATTATTATATTTAAGTAATTTTTTAAAAAATAAATATGATTATTGTATAAATAAGCATTAATATTGTCGTTAAATATTAAAAATATGAAATTATATAATGTATGTGTGTTTTGTTTTTTTGTACTAGTGACATTATGACATTTAACTGATATAAAGCTAATGTAAATTTGACCGTCTTCTCTAGAGCTGTAAACAAGCCGAGCTTAAGCAAGCTCAGGTTTGGCTCGTATTCTACTCGATTTAAATATTCCTGTACGTGCTCTGCTCGATAAAATTAATTAAAAAAATAAATGTTGAATGTTGAATTCGAACTTGAATCAAATCCATGTAAAAGAAGACACATAACACGTATTGTTATGAATTTAACACAAATATAAATATAGCATATTATTATATAAAAAATGATATAATTTTTTTGAGCTAAAATGAGCTAAACACGAGCAAATATAAATGTCCGTGCTCGACTCATTTAAACTCATTCATGAGCCTCGACAACTAGTCTTAGAGATGCCTTAATTTTATTCAATATTCAATTCGTTTGATTTTTTGTGGTTGAAATAGGTTCATATAATTAACATAGACAACGGTCTACTTCCATTTTAATATTTAAACAAACTTTATGATGTGGGATTAAATGTGGGCAGAACATGCGGGCTGAAATAAAATAAAAAAAATTGAATTAGAAGCAAGCCAAAAAGTTTTATGGGCAATTACATACATGCCCCCCAATTATTATGCATTTACACTTTGTTGGGCGTAGGGGTGTAAACGAGCCTAGCACGAGCGAGCCCAGGCTTAGCTCGTGTTCGGCTCGTTTATATTTCGAGCTCAAAAAGTGTGTTCGTGTTCGGCTCATTTGCTTAGCAAGCCGAACACGAGCCGTTCACGAACAAAGAGTCGTTTTGATAGCCCTGATCACGTAGCCATAAGATGTTAAGGAATGGGGCAAGATTTAAAGCATCATTTGAATCTAATTTAATAATTTTTATTCTATTTTCTTCATTAATACTTTTAATTGATTATAAATCTTTGTAGCCTTGCAGTCAATTAATTTTTTTAAAAATACTACTCATCAAAGATATATATATATATATATATATATATATATATATATAATTGATTAGTAGTATTTCGAGCCAAAACGAGCCGAACACTAAAACCCTAATATTTGTTCGTGTTGTTCGTGTTCGACTCGTTAACTTAGAGAACGAGTCGAACACGAGCTTCTTAACGAGCCGAACATGAGTTGCTTGCGAACAACGACCTGTTTTGACAGCCTTACATACAATCACCTGATTTTATGTATTTACATATTTAACATCTACATAAAAAAACACATATGTTGGTGAGGACAGATTTGTAAGAATTCAGGTGCATTTACATCCATACCACCTAATTTTTATGTATTTACAAATGTATACAAAAGTTTTATATTGAATATTTAGGCAACTATTTGACGAACTTGGAGCTGTTATGAGAACACCTCTGCTGCCGGTGGACCCCACACATTCTCTCTCTGCGTTCCGCAATTTACGCGCCCAGTGTCAAGATAAGCTCCGCAATGGACGGCCAGGATGGCGCCAATCAAGGAGGAACGGTGGGGGACAGGACTCACAGGCTCACGGTTCAGAAAACCCCACCTATAATCTGTTTTCCATTTTTTAATAATTCCGCATTTAATTATTGTCCTGTTTTTCTGACTTTCATTGCATGGGAAACATTATTATTTTGTCGGAAAATTATTGTGATATAATCGGAATATTTTTTTCTACATTTTTCATTAAAAAACATATTATATTGTCAATGATTATTTGAATTCATTTGATTAGTGTCAACGAAGCTCGTTTTTCACGAATAGTTCGTGTTCGATTCGTCAATAAATTTGTGTTCGATTTGTTCAATAAGTGAATAGATTTTTTTTGTTCTGTTAGTTAAATGAACCAAGCATAAACGGTGATGCGTTCGTTCGTGTTTGAATCGTTATTGTTTGAAATATAAAATAATTTAAAATAATAATTTATAAAAAAATTATGATATTTTAAAAAATTAAAATTTATAAATTATAATATATAATAAATTAATAATAATAATAATAATATATTAATATACTATATTAGTAATATACTAATATAAATATTATATATTTATATGTTCGTTAAGAAACGAACACGAACAGTGACTTCACAAATAATTTATAACTCGAGCTTATTTCAAACAAACTAAATTTCAAACGAACCGAACACGAACACAAGCTCTGTTCGTTCGTGTTCGGTTCCTTTACACTCCTAATTCGAACACATCTGACCTGTCTGATAACGGATCAGAGCACCATTTAAGTTGGATTTAACTCAGGCCGTATTTGAGAGCAAAATTTTTATAGAATTTAAACATAAATTTAGCATAAATTCAATTAAATTAAAAAAAATGAAAATTAAATTTAATATTCAATTAAATCATTTTTTTAAATTTCATTTCTTTTACGACGTAAATTCATATTTACTAAATCTATTTGTGAGTTGAATTTAATACTTTGTTTCTCGGTCCCTACCGAATCCATCTCCATCACACAAAATATTGAATTTAATGGATTTGATAAATTCTATTTAACTTAAATTGAGGTTGTAGCCGAACACCGCCTAAATATTGTCAGACTGCAATTTTGACGAACTAAATCCTTGGTTTTGGTAAATCCGGATTCCTCCAACTTCGACCATATATCTTGAATTTATTAAGTTCACTAGGATTTAGTAAATCCGGGACGGACTCTTCTTGCAACAAAGAAGACGTGAATTCACTTTCTCAATGGTTTCGGGTAGGAGAGGGCTGGAAGGAGGAGAAAAATGACACTTTCGTGCTACTGTAATTTACGATCCCGTCGTTTCGTTCCCAATTAGCTCAAATTGTGATTGTATCGTGAGGGTTCTTTCACGAATGAGATGGTTTTGGACCAAATTGAGGGGGTGCGGGGTTTTAGGGAGGGGGAGGGAAATGCGAGGGTTTTAGGGAGAGTAGAATGACGAAGGTGAGGATTTTATTAATTTAATTTTATTTAAGCTAGTTGTATTGATTTAATTGATTAATTATTAATAACTAATTTAATATTATCAGATTAATTATAATAAAATAAATTTATATTTATCATTTAATTATTAATTAATAAAAGATAAATATTAATTTTTGATTCGTTCAATAACTAATTTATTATTGTTTCATAAATATTAAAATTTTATTTGATAATTAATTTAATAAAATTTTTATTAATAATTATTTATTTTAGTAAATATATAATTATTAGTTATCATAATTTAAAATAAATATTATTTGAATTTATGAAGCTAGCAGATTTTAGCTATTTTGAAATATTTTGAGAAATCAAATTTACATGATTTACTAAATCCTCATGTTTATAAATATACATGTTACATAATTTTTATGTATATTTGTACCAACTAAAGTTTGATACACATTTATACGACTTTAATATCATAAGCCTATGCATAAAAATATGTATCTAACATTTTATAAAATTAATAATTTTAATATTTTTATAGTGATATTAAATATTTGAGAGTGATATATATATAAAACATGAATATGTTGTTGTTAAAAATGAAAATACATAAGAATTATGTAATATGTATGCAAATGCACCTATGAAGATAAAAAAATTATGATGACTATCACATTATTGCATATTTAATTATAAATTTATCACGTAAAATATTTTAAGAAAATAATAAAAAAAAGTTATAGTAAATCATAATTGTGACAAATTTAAAATCTGGTAACAAAGAAAAGGCCACATGTACATGAGAATGAAGGGAGAGACATACTGGACCTGTAAAGAGCATAGACAGAGAGACAAAAATATATCAAAACAAGATCTCGAGAAATACAATCATGTCAGTGAAGATGGCTCCATTCAGCGCTAGCTTGAAAGGCATGGAACATGTCATATGATTCAACTACTAGTAAACTATTCAAATACTAAGAGAATGTGAAGAATGTAATATCAAACTCATCTCTCAAAGAAGAAGAACTAACTTTAAATTACCAAACGACAAAAAAAAATGTAGAAATGACTACATCACACCAAACTCATGCTAAAAAAGACGGCTAGGGAGCATTAGTGTATGCCTATTTTTGAGTCTTTTTAAAGTCAAAGTCATCAGTCCTCTTATGATTCCCTTTTTTAAGGAGTCATCTCACTTCAACAGTCAGAACAATTCAGAGATAGGTCAAAAGTATATGTCCTAACAGGATTATAATAAAACACTTTGGATCGAATATCCATGAAAGCATTCCTACATAAGCTGCACAAGTAATCAAATAACCAAAAAGAATATTTTTGTCTTGGGTTCAAGTGCAACTCCCAAAGGGGTGTATCCCTTTGATTAATTACATCTTGGAGGATGCCTGATAATACTCTCGATTAAAGGGATCCTGCTTACATTCAAGGGACGACTAGTAAAGTGGTGTGTCAAAGGATGGTTTTCTCATAAGAGCATCTCTGTGCATTTAAAGCTTACACCAAGTCATACAGGCAGAGAGTGAGCCTATCACGGTCCCATAAGGATGATGACCCATTGGTAAACAAGGCCTATGAAATAATCATGTTGTCTCATAGGGTGCGCACTATGCTTTCAGGCCTAGTTGAGCCATAAAGGTAGAGGGTGAATCATCGTATCACAAATAGACACAATGTCAATGAGAAATTAAGGAAATGATAGGCCTTATAAAAGATATATCAATCAAAAGGTAAAAGAATCCTAATCTAGTAGAGGTAGCCTAGTTAGTATATCATGGTTACATCATCCCAAACTATTAGGACGTTAAGTCTACATGATCGTAAAGGTAGTTGATCCAACCTAACCAGATAACCCTTGTTAGCAATCAATGAATTGCATCGTCCAAGGGAATCTCGGTAGCTCTAATGTCAAGAGAAGAAACTTTAAGTTCTATAAGCCTCTATAAGTAGAGTATGTAGAGATGCGACTTATACCCGTCGAAATGATGAGGAATTCATTGGTGAGAAAAGAAAAGAGAGGTAAAAATACAAAGTTGAAACACTCTCACGAAGGACTTATACCCCATCTCGGTCGAGGAAGCCTCTAACACTCTAAGAATGTTTGACAACCTCCTAAATAAAAATCTTATACTTGGTCAGGAGGGTTGAAGGAGCATGAGGGATTCTCATCAGGGCATGCAAAATGATGTAGTTATCTACACATGTCTTAATGTAGAGGCCCTATTAGGGATGACTTGGAATATGCTCATGCTATGCAAGTCGTTTTAAAATGGACCCGGAGGCCACACTAGAAAATAAAGTGCAGGTTTTGAAAACTTGAGAAACTCTAACCCTAAATTTTAGTTTATCTCAATCTTTTTATTTTTAGGCTTTTTGTAGAAAAAAATATATATTAAGGTCCGTAGAGAGCCTAAATTGCATTTTCACATGACTCCTAGACAAATCAACAATTAAAGAAAGTGAAAAGGAAACACACTGCAAAAAAGTAAACAAGCCATGAATGAATAATAATAGGTCGGAAGCTGTTGGGTCAACAACATATCCCACTAAATAGAAAAAAGGAGGTTAGACTATGTATATGCATGGTTAGTCCTAATTCTATACATAAATAAAGATTTAGAATTCAGGTACAAGACATGAGCAAGCTGCTCCTGACACCTATCACACAATTCAATGTATCAAGCACCTAAAAACCCATGCCCGTATCTTATTTATAAAATAGAATCAAGCCTAGTGGACTTTAAAAAGTACATATAAAAAGTCCACAAGAAAGACTTGACCTACAAAATAAAGGTTAGTGCAAGTTATATTATGAAACGTAAAATAAGCCATGTCTGCTGGGATGCGAGCTAAAAACACTGGTAGAAAACACATTATTTTAAATCCTTAATGCTCCTCCCCATTGGACATGGCACCCTGCAAAAAGATCTCCCCTAAATCTACTAGTGTGCATGTCTCATCCCAAGTAAACTCATAAAAGCATCACAAAAATACCCGACTATGCACAAAGCATAAAAAATAGTTGGTGCATATGAAATGCTTAACTACATTGTAACTCTACTCTAGTAAGCATCTAAAACAAGGTGGCTTAGTCACAAACAATGTAGGTGTGTGATAAAGTGTGGGTAAAGGTCGATGTATGTTTTTTACGAGGTCGTCAACCTCGACACCATCCTAAGGATTCAAGAATTCTAAAAGGTATCACTAGATGTAATTTTTATGATAGTGAAAGCTTTTAAAAGGTTGGTCTTACATATTGACCGACCTTTTTCTTTTTGTAAATCGACAATTACAAGAATTTGATGACGCTACTAGAAGATTTAAATTTCAGCAACGGTGTCAAAATCTTGACTACAATTTTATATATATATGTGTTTGATTTAATAAAGATGTATAGATATAATATTCAATAATGTCAAAGTCGAATTTGTCAACGCAAGTATATGTATCGCTCAAGTAATATAGGGTTCTAATGGAGTCCTAGTTATCTATCCCACAGGGAGAAGAATACTACGGACTAAGGCTTAATAAAAAATAATACTTCAACTACAACGATGACGTTCAATTTGCTTATCTGTCACTAATAGACAATCGAAATAAGTAGATAATTTGGATAACTAATAAAAAACTAATGATAGAAAGTAGGGTTTAATTTGTGATATTCAATATATAAGAAAGCATACTTCTTCTTGTCAAGAAATTATAGTGAATTGATAAAATGAATTAGTTCAATTTATATTGTGCCAAATAGGAGCATACCTATTCTTTACACTTTGGTCCAGGCATAAAGAACATTGACTAATCCTATGCTTGGTTACTGATTCTGCGGCTAGGCTGAGAGGATACCGGCTCTCAATTCGGAGCTCCCACGTTCCCCTCACCTGAGGGCTAACATATACACATCAACACCCAAACGATAGGACCGAATTGGGGATTTTAGTCTGTCACTCTAAAATCTCCAA
>NW_018165365.1:12540-22056 GCF_001263595.1 Phalaenopsis equestris
ACCAATTCAAATCACCATTTCACAAATCTCGAGACAAGGAGAAAGACAGAGAAAACGACTCAGAACTCATGGGTAAAGCACAACAAAACTCGGAATTCATATATAAAATCAAAACCATACGAACTATAACAAGTAAATAACTTATCTCTAAATTTCTCCCCAAGAACACTTCTTGAAGTTCCTCTGAATCTCTTCCTTTCTTTACAACATACAGAATTCCTCTTCGAAGTAGCAAGGAGGAAGAAATCTCTCACTTTCCCTCCACTCTTACAATTTCTTAAAGAACTCCTCACAGTTACACGCTCTAGCAAGCTCTCTACACACTAATGGAACCTATCTAACCTCCAGGACCACTATTTTTGGCCAAAATCTTCTCTTTAAAGATGTGGATGAGTTTTCCTAAGAGTTGCTTATGCACCCCTCTAAAATCCAACCTTATCCATTGTACAAGTACACATAACCGTCGATCCCGCCGTTGGCGGCCTTGATGGCGCCGTCGGTGGCCTTCTGGAGATTTTGTCATGTAGCATCGGGAAAAATTCATCGTCGGCGGCGTCGATGGCGCCGTCGGCGCCATCGAGGGTGTCGTCGGCGGGCTCTATTGATTT
This sequence comes from Phalaenopsis equestris, assembly GCF_001263595.1. NCBI lineage: Eukaryota > Viridiplantae > Streptophyta > Magnoliopsida > Asparagales > Orchidaceae > Phalaenopsis > Phalaenopsis equestris. Next base: position 13,149 of record NW_018165365.1, read on the forward strand.
GGTTCCATTTCTGGGTTTTTTCAAATTCGCTCAATTTTTAACCCCAACGACATCCAGACCTTAATTCATCATTCTTGCAACAAAACATCAAAAATACCTTTCTTTAAAGTGCAATATCATTAAAAAAAGTATAAAAGAGGTACGAAAATCCCAACATATTTTACTTTGGTCACATATGAACTAAGCTATAAATGCAATAATTTTAAAATAAGTTTTAAAACATGATTCATAAAGGTAAGAAGTAATTTTTTCATATTTCAAATTAGTTCATAGGATGCAAAATGCCTAAGTGACACCTATTAGACCTCCTGAAACTTTGGCATAAACATATGCGTGTTAGTCGCAACGCAATAACTGACATTGATCCCCGAGATATCCTTCCGAGCAATGCTCGTTAATACATTGTGACAAATAATGGATCACTCTTCTAATAGGTACAATTTCTAGTCATGAAATCAAATGATGCACATGAAACATGCAAAGTGACCTGGTGTATTGTGACCGCTCCACCGAAGTGTGTGCAATCACTAGTGGTACACCAGAGGAATCACCACAACATGATCACTCTATCAATATAGGAGAAATCACATTAGAAGGCGAATGCTAGTTTGAAACTGTTATCAAAATATGCAGATATTCATCACAAGCATATGGTGACATATGATTATGATAAATATGCTTAAGTGTTAAATGCAGAAGTAAGACACATCAAACAATAATGCACATATGTCATATGGCTTGGCTATCTAGAGTACATGACACCCTGGGGGAAGTACACATCACACTATAACAACCAAGCCCTCAGACATATGACATGCACACATAATGTGACATGTTCATAATGAATGACATACACATGATACATCATTAGTAATGACGCAGATGACATGTAGTACGACTCATGCACCAAATGAGTTCAGAGGCTAAGAAATGTAATCTGTGCTAGGTGAGATTCGTATACCTGGGTGGACATACATCATGCACTAAGTGGGTTCAAAGGCTAGAGACTATGATCTGTGATAGGTGACACTATATGACATGCTTATGATACATCTTGATGAAGCAAGAAGACATGAGATGTCATAATTCTCGTTAAAGAGTATTGCACGTCGCATAGACTTGATGTGCAAGCCATCCCTTCACAAAGCATATGAGTGTTTGAAGTGAGTATGTAAACAAACAAGCACATGTGCAGACATCAAGCATGCAAAACTTGAACATACAAGATGTTATGTGGGAAAACATGCAAGGGTGTAAAAAACACAAGTGTCAACATACATGAAGTATTGCATAGTGACATGCGAGGACGTCAATATGAAAATGCACAAAGTACTGCACCCAAGTGGGGCATAAGTACTCAGTTGGAGCAATACAAGTTCAAAGATGCACATTAAGGTGCTAATGCAAATGCAAGAATGATCATGTTGATGCACACAACTCGAAACTCATGAGCATTTCAATTAAGGCTAACCCGTTCACTGACAATCTCGATGGCTCCCGATAGATCTAGCCAAACAAAAGTGGTCGATCAACTGATCGGATGACGATGTTCGATCGGTTAGGTTGACTGAATGTGATCAATCTACCAATCTGAACGGAGGCAGCTGATCAGTCAGGTCAACTGAAAGTGAATGATTAACTAATCAGACCAAAGGTGACAGATCAACCAAGTCAACCAAAAGTGATCAATCGATTGATCAATCCGTAGGAGGTTGATCAATTAAGTCGACCAAAAGTGACCAGTTCATCAGGTCAACTGAGGGTGGTCGACTGGTCAAGCTAGTCAAGATAGTTAGTTGGGTTGATTTGAAGGAGGTCGATCAGAGGCATAAACTAAAATCGAATTCTTAATGCATATTTTTTAAAAAATCATGACATACAACATGAAGCAAGTGATATACACATGCTCAATGTCATATCATACCCTTCCTAATAACCTCACATCAATTCTAGCGTTGGGATGAATTTGCATAACAACCATTTGTTATGCCATGTAGCGAAGGGTCAACATCTAATTATTTAGCAAAAGTGCTTGTCAATCTCCAAATTGAAATTTGTCGACTGTTTTGAAAATGATTTAGTTTTATATAAGTATAATTTTTATTTTGAAAATTGAAAATACATGACTGAACTGATCTCATATATTTAATAGTTTAGACGATCGAACACAATACTACAAGTAATATATTGTCCAGAGAGATAGGAATACTACTTGACAGTGGGCTTGATTATTTAAATTATATAACTTATAACATCCATTTAATCTGCGAACATTTTATGTCGATCAAAAAGTTCTTTAATATAATATAAAGATCAGATAGAGTTTATTTTACCTGGGTTCTAAGCTCTCTATAGGGAAAACCCTTATAGTTAATTACATCATAAATGACCGAACTCACCTAAGAAAACTCTTGATGATGATCAGAGGTATTTGTCTTCAAGAATTGGATTTTTAAGGTTTCAAGGTCGGACATTGAAAATCAAGTGAGAAAGGATCAAATAAGAACATTTATTTTTGGAATCCAAAGAAAGAAAAGTAGGGGGGTTTCATGGATCTTAAGGCAAGCCTTGGTGATTTCCCGAACTATTCTATTGTTTGGTTTCAATTTGGAGATTACATTATTTTATGTTTCATCCTGTCAATTTTTTTATTTAGGGCTTACTTTTAAATAATCTCAATCATGCAAATAACTTAAAAAGATAGGAGAGTTTATGTCATACCAAACGACAACCACAGAGCCTAAAAAGAGTTAGGACTTAAGCTGCACAAAATGATTGTGCAGGAGCCTAAAGATAAATTGAGAATTTACGTCGTGTCAGACAAACTATCTCGAAATCCTATGGCTTGTTGTTTAATCCTAAGGAATAGTTTAGCTTAAGTAGCTCTGCTTGCAAATTGATGTAAGCTCATTATCGTGCTGCCCACGAAGTTTGCTCCAAACTCCTAGTTGATGGTGGCTCTAAATTCACTAAATCCCATGAAATTAGACTGATTAAATTTGATTGGCCCTTTTTTATTTTGATTGGGATTGAATTGATTTTAATAAGGTTTGATTTTGTTTATGGCTTAACTTCTTATTTGACTTTTGTAAAGTTTGATTAAGTTGTTTTTCATTAACATTGATTTTAGTGAATTATGATTAATTTTAGTAAATTTAGTTGGGTTAATTTGAAGTTGATTTTAGTGTCCTTCATTTTTTTATGTTAAGATTGATTGAAATTGGTTTTATTGGAATTAAATTTAAGAAGTTGTTTTTAATATATTTTAATAAGTTTATTTCAATGAGCTTAGTTTTTGTTGAACTTAATTTTGATTGATTTAAACTTTAGTGAAATTGATTTCAAGTAATTTTTTTTTGTTGAAGTTGATTTTAATAGATTTAAATTATGTTGATATTGATTTTAATGGAGTTAAAATTAATATTAATGGATTTAATTTTTTATGGAATTTATTATGTTGGATTTAATAATGTTGAAATTGATTTTAATGTATATTTTTTGAAAGTTTTATTTTATTTAATGTTAATTTTAATTTGCATTTTGAATTTTAATTGCCGGTCTTCTCATTTTATCTATTCATTGAAGGATAAACCTCTTCTTGTCCTAAGACGAGCCTCATACCCAATGTGCCCTTTTTTAAATGAAAGAAATGGTTACCCAAGAAGCTGAGAAGCGGAAGTACAAGTGCCTAGGAGACCTAAGTTTCTAAGGTCAAAGGGTTGCCTAAGGTATTTCAACCTTATGGGTACTCAACTTATGTCTTAATGACTTAGCTTTAACTAGCTCAACCAAAGGTTGAGGATTTGAAGGCGGACATATGAAACCATAAGGAGTGAAGAAATGTTTGAAATTATATCTTGGTTTTGGTTCCACCAAATGCCTTATTGGAGAGCTTCTAAGAAAACCTTAAGGTTAGTTTCTAAACTCTAAAGAGACAAAGGGTTGGAAGGACCTCATACAAAAATGAGCTCAATAGCCCATCCCAATAAAAAAATGATAGTTATGACTCTGGTGCCGTGCATGTTTGTGTGAGGATTGGTCAATAGGAAGCTGTCTCGACTGGTGCCTTTCCCAGCCTCTGAGTGTTTGCCTCTAGCAAGATGAAGTCTTTTAACTTACTCACCTTAATAAGCTCTATGATCAAGTTGCAAAGATAATGGCATTCCTCAATATCATGTCCATGATCACAATGATAAGCACAATACTTGTTGGACTTATGTTGTAAACTGACAGCTTTCAGCAACAGAGAACTTTTAAGAATTCATTATTTTCGACGGCCTCTATGATCTTCATCATCGATACTTTCAAGAGATTGCTTTTTAGCGTAGTGTGTTGAGGTACTTCTTATCTTTTCTCAGACCTTCTTAAGATTAGCCTTTGATCGAGCTGCCCTGGTTGCTACTACTGTCTATGGTGTCTTCTTGGGTTGCTTTAATGGTCCCTTTTTATGAATCAATGTCGGGACTGTGGTGATCACAAAAGTTTCATTTCTAGAATTTGTCCACCATTTCTGAAGTGCCAGAGTGATTCAACAAAGAGTTGTATTCTTTTGTAGAAGTATGGTTGTTGGCTGGCTCCAAAAATTAACCAAAATTTTTGGCTTTTGCAGGCTAAGAGTGTATCTAAACCAGTCATCAAGTAAACCTTGTACAAGTGCTGCATGAGCAATGGATGACTCAAGATCTCTAAGCTTGCGTATCTTCTGTTGGGATCTAGTGATGTAGCTCCTCAAACTTTAGATGGAGCTTGTAGGAACTTTACTAAAGCTTGTGATATTTTTTGTGGGTTCTAAGAGCTAGCAAATCAAGCCACAAGCATTCACTTGAACAAAAAAATTCTCTCAAGCTTAATTGCCGCCAAGTCATTGAATTAGCACAAATAAAATTATCTGGTTCACGGTAGTTCTTTTAGTACAACAACTTGCACTGAACTATTTTATTGAGCATTATAAGGAATAAATGACACTTAAGGGTATAATTTATTTGTAGGCAAACTGCCGATTCAAAAGAGATGATGTGATCATCAAGATTATACCATTTATAAGAATCCAAGAAAGTGATTTTAAACTTCTTGAGGGACTTCAATAATTTCTACAAAGAATGCATTCTTTAGTAATTTTCTTTTTCATCTTCTACCCCTCTTCATCATCCACGGATTTTGGGGTCTCTTCTCTAAGGAAATACGATACATCATAAGCTTATTCTTCTTTTAACGTTGGAGCTAGGGTTCTCTTTAATCTAGTTCACAATAGCTCCTCTCTTGGAGGTTCATGTATTTGCAGTCCTTGTCTCACGCCACTGATCTTGATGATCCCGTCAGACTTTTCAAATGATTATTAGAACAGGTTCTTGACACTTCTTGCTCCATTTCTGTAATTAATATGTGCATCTGCTCTTTGAGCCCATTCATTTTTTGTGTCATAAACTTTCTTGTGCAATCCATTATTGTTCTTTATTGTCCTTCAATTGAAAGATCTCCTTGTCGTATCATACCAAGGATTTTGGTATGAGTTTCATGTTCACCGCGCTTTTAGGATATTAAATCTCTGTAAGATATATGATCTCGTTTAATCAGTGACCATACAATCTATGAGAGAGCTTGTGAAAGAGAAGGAAGACAGTTGAGGGATTTTTAGAGAGAGAGAGAGAGAGAGAGAGAGAGAGAGAGAGAGAGAGTTAGAGTTTCTTCGCTTCTCCACTTTTACCTTCTATTTATATGCCATATTTTGCCTCAAAAAACTGTTCATCATGCTCAGTGATATAGTATGGTAGCTATCAACAAGCTTGGTAAGAAGATTCTACTAGTACTGGTGAGCTTAATAAAAGAACATGTGAAATGCGAGCGAGCTCAACAGGAGGAGGTTGCCCAAAGGCTTAAGGTTAGTGAGCCCGGTCGTAGGACCTCACACAAATGCTGACATGCTTCAGAGGTACTCGCTAGTTCATTCTGAGTGGAAAAAAATTGTATAGTTTGTCACACCCAAAAGTACTGCTAATTAATACGGCTGGCCTAACCAGAGCCAAAACATTAAGTGCATGGTTAATGAACTCGATACATTAGACCCTTGAAGCCCATATAATACTCGAGCTATCCTATTACTAAGAAAATTCATTTTTAGATGTACAATTTCTTGCATAAAATTAAACAACATTAAAAAAAAATTCCTAACCTCGAAATTCAGGAATCCAAAAAGCTAAAAAAATGCCAAAGCAATTCAATTTCGATAAATAATATTCGGTTGGCATGAATTGTATCAGCTGGTGCGCAACACTTTTTGATGCTAAAAGAGGAGCAAAATTCGCTCTTGCGTTTTTTTTAGCAATAATTAAATTTTCGAATAAGTGAAGCCCACGTGCATAAATGAATCAATATCATATTCCTTCACTTTAATGGGACCTTATTGTAAAATGTCCAAGGTCACTATGATAAATTCGCATAATCTTTTTTGTTAGCTTAGTGCTTCATAATAATGAGCACATTGCGTGTCATTGATTCGGCAAAATTTTGTTTTTTTGAACTTATATTATTTATAATTTTGTGGCAATTTATGAGATGATTCGTGTGAAAAATATATCATATCAAATCAATAGTTAAAGTATATATATATTTTTTATTTTGTGGGTCCGTCATATGACGTTACAAATTTTCATTAAAGTCATGATGCACTCTCAACCTCGATTTTTAATAGAGATATTTTTATGTAATAGAGAAGATTTGGGTGGTATAAATATAAAATGTAAAAATTAGATGTTAAATATGTAAATACATATAAATTGTGTGGTATGTATGTGAATGACCTAATATTTTAATATCAATATTAAAAAAATAAAAAGAATCAACAATAGGGTAATGAGAGAATATTCAAGACAAAATAGATAGGTAAAATATATAATTTACAAGTGTTTGGGGGAAGTTATTAAACATTGAGAAAGTAATCAATCACTTGAATGAATGAAAGTCATCAATTCTCATTTGCGAACATTATTATTATTATTACTGTTGTTGAGGTTCGAGTATGAGATCTTTCGGTGCGGAATGAAATGTCCAATTACCGAATCACTATCTCATCCACACATTTGCTTGAGATCTTTCGGTGCGGAATGAAATGTCTAATTTCTAGATCACTATCTCATCCACACAGTTGCAAACTTTGCTTCTATTTACAAATAAAAGTTTTTTTTTTTTAATGCTAATGGATTATTTAGAATTATTTTTGTTTTTTTAATATTTTGTATTTTATTCTATTTTATTTTATTTATATTTTAATTTTAATTAAAATATGATGCAAAATAAATTTTAGTACTTTGGATGATGACGCGCTAATTTTTTTTAAGAAAATAAAATTTTAAAATATATTTTAGTAGATGTGCAAAAAATTTGACTCAACAAACCAACTCGTTCCACATATCTGCAATCGAAAAACTTAGGTTCAGGCTGAAGCGAATAATTTTCGAGTCCAACTCAAGTTAGAAATCCTAACTTATTCAATTTTTCGGGTCGGATTTGAGTTGACCCACCAAATGTAATTGACATGAAACCAACCCCCGCTAACCCAAAATAACTTGACATAGAACCGTCAATTTGAAATTGTCCCGAGATTGACCCGAAATTACTGTTATTACTTATGTTAAATGGGTTATGCGAGTCTGTTTCAACTCGGTGGGTTGACAAGTCGGTTTCGGGTTTGAGTTTTTGTTCTATTTAATATTCAAGTTGATCTGTTAGGTTAATTTTGAGTCAGACAGGAATCGATCCCATTCAACATGGGAGGATAGTCCAATATTTAGATTATGAGGTTAATAATCAATTATTATACATTGATGGCGACAAAATAGTTGTTTATGGGCAAGGAAATGAGAGGGATGTATTTAAGAAGTGAAAAGGTGGCTCGAATAAAAAAATATGGATTCCCATAAACGTGGAGAAAATATCTACGAAATGGCTTTTCATAATAATGTAATATGGGACTATAGTTTGTCCTATAAGTAAATATTTTATAAGAATTTATTATTATTATTATTATTATTATTATTATTATTATTATTATTATTATTATTGATAAGTCATTAACAAATTTATCCTTCAACATAGATGACGGTTACTTGAACACGAATTAAGTACCTTAAAAAAGAATTGTAGTCACAATGGATAAAGTGTATTGAGAAGAAATATGTTAAGAATGACAGAATTAAAGAAAGGTAAAAGGTATGTAAATTCACTAAAATTCTCACAAAGGATGGAAATCACAAAACCTTGACTTGAACCAATCATTTGAATAAAAAAAATTTAAACTTTGATTAAAAATCATCTAGAACTTTGATTTCTACAAACATATAGTGAAACTGGCTGGCTCGAAGAGACGGATCCAACGATACCAAAGTTGGTTAAATCTGAGTCAAATCAATGCCAATTCATGTCGTTAAATTATTTTTGAAAGCTTTTAGTGCATTATTGGATGGACAAAGATACTCTAAATCTAAAAAGCTAATAGTCAAATCGGGTGTCTCGACGAGACGATTCTAACGAACCCAAGATTACTTAATTCTTACATCATTAAGACACTCAAATATTCACCAAACACCTGTTGACCTCACTTTTGGTTGAGGTCTAGAAACTTCTTTAGTAGCCTAGGTCTAGCCATAAGATTTTCCTATAGACTAGTCTTAGAAAACTAGAAAAGGTACCCTCATCATTAGAAACTCAAAACTCTTCTCTTTACTCAACTTGAAGTTCCACATATTGGTCATAACCTCTAATATTTAGTAGGTAAGATCATTATGAGGGAAGCTCAAGAAGAGTTCCTATAAGACTACTTGGCCTTAGGATTGACCCTGGGTGTTGACTTGGAACTAGGGTACACCATATCTTCACAATACATTGGTCTATGACTCATTCAGAATGGTTCTCT
>NW_018165365.1:22466-23524 GCF_001263595.1 Phalaenopsis equestris
TTTTTGTTGAAAATCCTTTATAAGGTCATTTTTGACCAAACACAACAATCAATTTGAGCTTAGCACAAAGCTAGCTCAAGTTAGACTCAAATTTGACCCTTAAGGGTTTAATTTAGGTCTAAACCCAAATTCATCAAAATCCATTTAAATTAACCATCAAATCAACTTCAAAACAACTTTCATCCTTCATGAAAGTTGTTCATCATGATGTTTTACATCAAATACAATAATTAATTTGGACTTAGCCCAAAGCTAGCCCAATTTTGACCCAAATTTAGCCCTACATGCTTAATTTAAGTCTAAAACCAAACCCATCAAAACCCATTCAAATTGATCACCAAATCAACTTAAAAACAAATTTTATCCTTCATGAAAATTATTCATTATGATGTTTTGAACCAACCACAACAATGAATTTGAGCTTATCCCATGGCTAGCCCAAGTTTGACCCAAACTTAGCCCAACTTGCTTGAAATGGGTCAAAAATAAAAAATCCACCAAATTGATTAACCAATTGACCTCAAAATGACTTTCACCCTTCATGAAAGTTGTTCCTCATGAGCTCCTACACCAAATGCCATATTTAATTAGGCTAATTGGCATGCCTAACCTAGCCCAAACACAAGATTTGGTCACATGCACCTTTTTGGACTTAAGATCAAATCTAACCCAATTAAGCTTGGTTTAGCCAAATGAGCTCTACCTTGACTCACCTGAGACCCTAAGGTTGAGTTCCAAGCCAGCCATCAACCCATGGTTAAGCTTGATATTTATCCCATGGGTAAATTTTTGAAAAAAACTTTTGAAGAGATAATAAAAGGGTTAAATCAATGTACTTGCCCCAACACATGTCTAAACCCTATGGTGCCATTTTTACTGCTCATTATAAGCTTTAACCATGGTCCAAGCCTTGGTTAGCCACCCTAACCCAAGCTAAAATCCAAAACCGTGAGCCCCCACATGGTGAAAACCCAAAAGCATGCCAAGAGACCACCTCAGCTCAAATTGAGCTGAGGACCCCTCCGCTTGACACCTAAGCAGTGGGGCTAAGCTCTCAA
>NW_018165365.1:26756-27245 GCF_001263595.1 Phalaenopsis equestris
TTAAAGTTTTAAATCTTTTCAAAATTAATACACACACTTAATACACTCACTTAGGTCTTAAGGACTTAGTGGTGAACTTAAGTTGAAATCCACTTGTTAAAAGAGGCTTAGAAAAATTAACATAATCAAACTCTTTTAAAACACCACAAGTCCAATTACGACTTAAAGTTGGCTAAGTGTTCTTAATAACATTAATTTGTCCCCTAAAGGGTCTTCACTCACATAATTTTGACATTTACCTTATTCTTGGGAATAATTAAGATATCAATATTCACTGAGCATCAGGATATTCAGGATGAATTATTAAGCAGCATAATAAAATTTAAGAAGGTTGCAGGGACCTGCTCCCTACTCTTAATCTGGTAAATACCTTAGGGATCTTTTAGACTTAATACGTTTTACTTAATAATATTATCCTTAAAATTTAAGGACCTCCAATACACAACATAGAGTTAGGAAGGTTTCCAAAACTTTACTTTTCCAGCTCTA
>NW_018165365.1:28502-30046 GCF_001263595.1 Phalaenopsis equestris
CCTATTTAATTCCTTATATTAAATAGGGGAATTTGTCGGCCAATACATTGGTTTCGCAGACCAAACGGATGTCATAACTTTCTCTAGTTTATTTGATCGAGCCGCACCCTCAATTCTTGTGTTCATCCTTCGGGATAGATACAGGATTTGAGGTAAAGCGCTCTTTCATCTAAAATATGAAAATTATGGGGTCAGTTTAACTTCATCTTTTTCAAAATTAAAATTTTTAAAATGTCCTTCCGAAGCGGGCAACGGGATTTCAATTCCGATGACCGACAGCTTCTTACGGACAAACCTCACACCAAAAATAGTGCCGACAACACCATATGATCGAAGGAATCTCTCTGAATCGTCTGAATTCCTTTATTCTCTGCAGAGAGACCTCTCTCAGACTGCATAAAAAGTGCCCTACCCCCTACATGAGAGGGGACCAAGACCTGGAGTCAGAAGAAGACTAGAGCTTATAGAAGTAAGAGATAAAGTATACAATCATTTAGCACCAAAGATTCAACGAATTTTTCTCATTCCTAAAACCACCGATCTCCTTTGATCACCACCTACTGACTACCGTCTACCACTGTCAACTGTCCTCTCCCATCGAGCACCATCTAATTTTTAAAATAAAGTCCCTTGTGGAGTCACAACGTACATTATGAAACAATGAAGCGTTGATATAACAATAAGTCTTCCAATTCATTGTGCAACGATGTATCCTAAAAATTGGTGTAACAAAGCTCCCTTAATATGGTGCAACAATGCACTCCGAAGAAGGTGTAACAACACACCTCGAATGCGGTGTAACAACACACCTCGATAAAGACGTAACAACACACCGTGAATACGGTGCAACGATGCACCCCACAAAAATGGATTACAACCATCGTGCTCATAATACAGTGACCTTCTATGAATTCCTGAAGCTCTCTCAACACATCTCACCACTATGGCCTACGATATCCATCGCTCGTGTGACTCCTGACTCCAGCCTCTGTGGTCTACAAATGTCATCGCAACTCATCACTACAACTTTTGTTACCAATTATACATATATGGCCCACATTTTGTGTAGCTCTTGAATCCAGCCTCTACGACCTGTAAATGTCATCATAGCTCCTGACTTTGTCCTCTGCGGCTTACAGATATCATCACAGCCAACTAGGGCTGTCAAAAAAGCTCGTTGTTCGCGAACAGTTCGTGTTCGGTTCGTCAATGAGTTCGTGTTCGATTCGTTCGATAAGTAAACGAGACAAACGCGAACAAATTTTTTTCGTTCGGTTAGTTAAACGAACCAAACACGAACAGTGATGCGTTCGTTCGTGTTCGAATCGTTATTGTTTGAAATATAAAATAATATAAAATAATTATATATAAAAATTTTATTATATTTTAAAACATTAAATTTTATAAATTATAATATATAATAAAATAATAATAATAATATATTAATATACTATAGTAGTAATATACTAATATAGATATTGAATATTTATATAATATAAGTTATATAATTAATATATAATATTATTTTTATATATTAATATTAG
>NW_018165365.1:30061-33777 GCF_001263595.1 Phalaenopsis equestris
GTGTTCGGCTCGTTCGTTAAGAAACGAACACGAGCTTATTTCAAACAAACTAAATTTTAAACGAACCGAACACGAACACAAGCTTTGTTCGTTCGTGTTCGGTTCGTTTACACCCCTACAGCCAACCACCACACCTATGTGCCTAGCTACATGCTACATGATTCACAGTTTGTGAGTTTCTTAATTATGTCCTCTGTGGCCTATTGATATCATCACAACTTACCACAATGACCTATGTAGCTAACTGCGACCTATATGACTCAGTTCTCGCAGCTCCCAACTTCGGCCTCAGTGGCTTACGAACTTCATCATGTTTCACCACTACGATCTATGTGACCAACTACCCCTTACGTGACTTACAAATAGTATAATTTTTTACTCTTGCCTCTACAACCTACCGATGTCATCACAACTCACCATTAGAGTACACGACCCACAACTCGTATAGCACCCAACTTCGACCTCTGCTACCTACTGATATTATCGTAGTTCACCACGTGTGTGACTAACAATGGCGTACTTGGCTCACAACTCCAACAACATTCTAGTACGGCATATGTAGACAACTGATGCTCCTTGAGCAACCATCTGCAACTCACATATCCAACTACTGTCGTGGATTTCAATTGCAATCTATTCGGCAAGCTGACGCTATAGCAACCATCTACAATATTCACGACAGGTTTCCTCAATAGCAATCGACTACGACCCTTATAGCCAAGTATCACTGAGAACAACATTTATTATGACCAAACTATAGATATTATCAATGAACAACTATTGTACATTTATAATTATTCACTTTGTAATTTCACCTTCCATAATTCAGAAGAAGAGTGAACATGTGTATTCACCACTCATAGTGAATTATTTCAACAAGGCTAGATACCATTGTTTTTCCCCTTTCAAAGGTGTTTCCGCATAAAAAGTCAATGTGTTTCTTTCTTCCCACTTCTCTTTAATTATATGAGTGTGTATTGAGTTTTTATGCAAATTTAAGAAACTAATTCATTACTCTATCGTGTCGAATATTTCGACACACATCAATTATTATTATTTTGGAATAATTACATACATAGCACCTGAAACATTCATATTTAAATAATCTAGCACCCAAGTGGTCTTTTTGAATTAACAAACCAATGCATTTATATGTGTCATACCATTGAGAGTTTGTTAAAAATGAAAAATATGAGTTAGGGTTTTATCATGAATTTTGATATTTAAGTGAGAATTTGAAAAATGGATGAAAGGGGTTGCCAGACTTGTAAATTGTAATGTTTCAAGTGCAATGTATGTAAACAACTTATTATTTCTCAGATTGGATCTAATTTAATCACAAACACAAATATATGGAACACGTAAGATCTTGACCCAAAAGTCTTTTGATTGATTAATTAATCCCTCAACAAAGTTAGATATGTGCATTATTATTTTATAGCTAAAACACACATATTTATATTTTAATAATAATTAACACTATTGAATCCTATAGATTGTTTTGTGAATCATGCTTAAAGAATCGAGCGTCAGTCGAATGAAAGAAAAAGATAAAACACAAGTAACCCCCGTTCCTTAGGAAATTATGTAATAATCCCCCTTAGTGAAAATAACCCTCCTATCTATAAATCATATGTAGGGTATAACAAGTTACATGATTGTCTCTCATTTAATAGGGACATTATCATAATTTATGAGTCATAATAACTTTACATATTTGTAACTAAATGATACATGTTTTGTCCCTGCAATTGGTATTAGTGTCGTTCCATATCTTTAAGTATACTTAACCCCGCTTTGTATCCATAACTGCATGTTTTGGTCACTTGGTATTCATTCAATCAGCAAAAATTCATTTGGTCAATTGAATCATCTTCGACCGTCTTTTCTGAGGGAAACTACTACGTAGACACAATGCCCTTAATAATGATTATTCAATCAGGTAGAGAGTGCATTACTGTAATTTGATAGACAGCTTACCTTCGGTTAATTTATCTATACTGAATGAATTCCCTCTGAGCGACTATTAATCTCTGTAATGGCAAATGCTGATTGGGTAGTCATTAATGTGATTTTGTGATGCTTCTTTGGTTGGTCGGTCTTTCATTAGTCGGCTTCAGATGCTGATTGGTATAATGACAAATCAATCCTCTTCGTGTGGTTCATCATTTTTTCTCGATATTCGTATTAGTTACGTGATTCTCTTATTTTTCTGAAAATGACAACTACCGTAAGAATAAAAACATTAAATGACGTGACTGTTCATTGAAAGAGTAATCAAAATTTTGCCAAAAATTATACTCCCTTGATTTTTGTGCTATTTTTTTCCTATAAATAGAGCGCGAAGTACACTTTTCTTTTTTTATCATTTTTCTGTCTTTTAATCAGTTATATCCATAAACAAATATGTCAGGTGCTAAGAAATCAGTGAGCAAGGAAGCACTAATGAAGACCTTTGGGCTTCACACTTCAAAAGTTCGCCCTTATGGGGATGAAATAAAGCAAAAACCAAGAACTTCTAACCGATCCAAAAGAAAAGCACAGGTGAAGAGGTACATATCTTGCTTATGTAAGCAACATTACTATTTTGCTGCTTATTATACCTGTAGAAGACCCTTATGGTAGAGAGCAGTAGGTTAACTATTTAGGAGGAACCCGACAACAAACTCAATGACTTAATGTTCACAATAATAACAATAATAACAATAAGACACAACAATAACAACAACTAATTCAACTCAAGTACACTTGATAAAACCAAACACTATAACAAAGAACATGGAAAGAGCTGTTCACAAGACAAACAACAACGATACAAACAGACAGAGGACGACTTTAGATTATGATCAAGATAAAATACAAAGCGAATGATGATTCTCAACAAAACTTTTCTTTGCTTTAATTAACATAAACCCCTAGGATTTTGAGGCAGTTCGTCTAGCACAACTTAAATCCTCACTCAATCTTTTAGGCTTTTGAGGAATCATGTTGTGCAATATAAGTCCTAACTCTTTTTAGAATTATGAAGTTGTTCGTTTGGTACGACATAAACCCTTATATCTTCCCGGACTATTTCCATGATCATTTATTGTGCAAATATAAGCCTTAATTTTAATAACTGACAAGAGTAAACATCAAATAAATGTCATTCCCAAAACATAAAATCAAATCATAGGATAGTTTGGGAAGTCATTGAGGTTCTCCTTAGAATCTATGACATCCCAAAATAACTATTCATATTTAGTGCATTCACACTTGACATTTCCTAAAAACAATCATGAAAACTATACTTTAAATTTTTTAAAACGAAACCCTTGAGGTTAATCAAGAGTTTTTTTAGGCGACTTCGGTTGTCTAAGATGTAATTAATTATAAATGTTTGTCTCTATAGAAAATTTGAAACCTAGAGAATTTAAACGATGCTAAGTCTTTATATTAGATAGGGAATTATCAGTCATAAATTTCACAGACTAAATGAATATCATAACTTTCTTAGTACATATAATCAAACCTACCGTCGAGTGATACACTCATCTCTCAGGATGACTATCTTTTTTGGTATCATGCTCGATTATTTGAACTATAAGACATATGGGATATATTCGGTCCATTTTTCAAAATTAAAATATTATTTCAAAAATTATAAATTATATATATATATATTAAACCGTAAATCATAAAAATGTGTGTGTGTGTGTGTGTATATATATATATAT
>NW_018165365.1:33802-35358 GCF_001263595.1 Phalaenopsis equestris
TATATATATATATATCAAAATGATAAAAAAATGACCTACAATGAGATCCATAATTATTCTTATTTTTAGATTTATAAGATTATATTTTAATCATATTTAGTATTTTATAGCTTATAGATCGAGAGAATCCTTCATCGGAGGCTTCTGGTGAAAACTGGGATTTTCGAGGCTAGACCGGTGCCAAGGCACCAGTCTGGATGCCTAGACACTCAGAATAGCCCCCATAAGGCTCAAAATGGAGAAGATAGAATGTAGGCACTAGGCCTAACGCTTAGGCACCAAACCCCTGATGCTTATGCGCCCAAAACAACCCAAAATACATTGTCCCAAACCCAAAAGAGCAGAATGTAGATGTCAGGGTCACGACGCCTAGGTCTCAGGCCCAGCTCATAGGCTCTAGAAACCCAGTGCTAGGGCACCATGCTAGCGTTTAGGTGTCAGGGTTACAGTGCCTAGGTACCAGACTAGTTTTCTACTCTATTTTTTCTTGAGACGTTCACCTAAAACTCTCTGAAATGCAGCCGAAATTGCAATTTTTCTTGGCCTTTACGGAGGTTTGCATGTGTGGACATAAAGCGATGATTAAACTCTTTTAGAAGGTTCAAAGAGGGTAAAGAATGCCCCATTTTGTAAGAAAATGGGGGAAAATTTGGGTTGGCTGGCTTTTGTTCCCTTTGGCTCCTTTTAGGAATAGACTCCAGCATTTTCCATCTCCTTGGCTACCATTAGAGAGGAGAGAGCTGGTCTCTGCTAGAGAGCTTCTTCTTCTTCTTACTAGAGAGAGCTTGGAAGTTGTTTTCCTTTGAGGTAAAGAACTTGAGAGAAAGGCGAGGAAATATTTTAACTTCCTATAACCCTCTTCTTCTTATTCCTCCTCTTCTTCTTGATTTTCCACTAATAGAATCTCTTCTCATCCTTCATTTCTTTCTTCCTTTGCCACTTTTCTTGAGGTTATAAGGAGTTCTTCTTGGAGCAGGTTACCGAAGAAGACGTTGTTGGAGGATAAAGACAACTTCACCTCTTCTATGACGAAGGATAAATTCTTCTCTCTTTGGGGAAGGAGTAGAGCCCCGAACTTGGAACTTCTTCGGATTCTCCTTTTAGAGGAGAGCTTCTTCACCCTTTTGGGAAGGAGTAGAACAAAGTTTGCTGGAGCAACATCAGGGCATAGACAATTGTTGACCTCATTTTTGGTTGAGGTCTAGAAAACTTCTTTAGTACCCTAGGTCTAGCCATAGGACTTTCCTATTGACTAGTCATAGAAAATTAGAAGAGGTACCCCACCATTAGAAATTCAAAACTCTTCTTTTTACTCAACTTGAAATTCCACATATTGATCTTAACCTCTAGCATTTAGTAGGTAAGATCATTATAAGAGAATTCAAGAAGAGTCCCTATAGGATTACTTGGCTTTAGGGTCGACCTTGGGTGGTGACTTGGAACTAGGATACACCATATCTTCACAATATATTAATCCCTGGTTCATTTAGAATGGATATCTATCCAATTCTATGTGAAATGCCTAACTTGGTCTTTTGCCCCTAGGCACCTCCAAA
>NW_018165365.1:41020-41605 GCF_001263595.1 Phalaenopsis equestris
ATTCCAATAGAAAATAGTGGTGTCGGGATGATGGAACCGTGGGATCTTGACCGGTGTCGCTTTAATCAACTTTAATATGCCCATAATAAAATTTAAAGAACTTTAATCATAAAGTTACCTGATTTGATATTATAGCCAAATGACCTAGACTCTGCTACAACGAGGAACTTGGAGCTTACATGGTGGACAGCCCGGCCGTCTTCAACAGCGAGAATATCTACAACAACACATCCTTCTTTCGATTTAAACAATAAAGCCATAGGATATCGAGGTTGTTTGCCTAGTGCAGCATAAATCCTCAAACACATCTTTTAGGCATTTGTACAATCCAACTGTACAATCTAAGCCCTAACTCGCCTTAGGATTCCGAGGTTGTCATTCGTCATGACCTAAATCCTCACATCTTCAAGGTTATTTGTGCTGATTGCTTCACACAAATATAAATCCTAATAAATAAAAATTGCAGGATGAAACATCTAAATGATTTCTCCTAAATCAAAGCTAAATAATAGGATAGCTTAGGAAGTCACCGAAGTTCTCCTTCGAATCCGTGACATCCTCTAGTGTTTCCTCCTTTGGACTCCA
>NW_018165365.1:41685-42448 GCF_001263595.1 Phalaenopsis equestris
TAATTTTTCTTGATTTTTATCGAGAGTATTCTTAGGTAACTTTTGTTATCTAAGATATAATTAACTATAGGGGCTTGCCCTTATAGGAAGCTTTTCCCGAACCCAGCATAATATAAACCCTATTTAATTCCTTATATTAAATAGGGGAATTTGTCGGCCAATATATTGGTTTTCGCAGACCAAACAGATGTCATAACTTTCTCTAGTTTATTTAATCGAGCCTCACCCTCAATTCTTGTGTTCATCCTTTGGGATAGATACAGGATTTGAGGTAAAGCGCTCTTTCATTTAAACTATGAAAATTATGGGGTCAGTTTGACTTCATCTTTTTCAAAACTAAATTTTTTTAACATCCTTCCGAAGCGGGCAACGGGATTTTAATTCCGATGACCGACAGCTTCTTACAGGCAAACTCCACACCAAAAATAGTGCCGACAACAACCAAAGTGAACGCTTTGATCAACCATCATGGTGGTGAGAATCCCTCTAAACTCTCATTTTTTTATTCCTAGAGCGCCCTAAGCCAAGATGTTATAGAATTAAGAACTTAGTTTGTGTGCTTATAGAAGTCACTTGGTTAGGAAGCTTGTCTCGTTAATTTTACCCCCATGAATATGAGTGACTTCCTCTTTAATCCTTAGATCCAAAATCCTATGTTATACGAGGTTGTATTAATCTCGCTGTTTGTTTCTGTGGCTTCATGTGGATGGAATTTTGAAGCCAAGGCTGAGTGGATGATGTCGTTCCTTTGGTCCTCTTTCCC
>NW_018165365.1:42458-75382 GCF_001263595.1 Phalaenopsis equestris
AGAGAGTTCTCCTCATGAGAAACCCTTTGCTTTAAGTTGGGCAAATAGATGTGGGTGTCATGTTGCCTCGCGTAAAATGACATTGGTAACCTCACCATCAATTCAATCCTAGATCTTATGTGAGGTGGATATGATGAGTTTGACGTGTCGTCAAATACATTCGGTGTATGGCTTGCGTGCTCATTTTTCATGTTTTGCATAATTGCATGATTAAACACATGATCACTTTGGTTCGATTGGCTACCCCGACTCATCAACCAATCTGTTTCAGTTTTATCACCATCTCAACTCAAATGTTTGATTACTCTTAATTCGATCACTCTCCTGACTCGATCGTCTAATCACTTTAGTTCGATCAGCCGCCCCGACTCACGACCATTCTCTTTTGGTTCGATCTCCACCCCAGCCACTGAACTCATGAATGAATATCGATTTGATTGGTTAATGTTTTGTTAGTTCGATCGATTCATTAAACACGTTTTGTCAGCTCGATCGATCAACCACCACTAACCTGATCAGTTTGTCTGACTTTTCTATCGCTTCAACCAATCAGCCACCATCGACCTAATCGACTTGATCAACCATTTTTTGTCAACTCGTTCAACCAATTGATCGCCACCATTTTGATTGGTCCATCCTTCGATTGATCGGCCTCCATCGGCCTAATCGTATCGATCAACCACTTCCATCAATTTGATTGACCGGTCGCCACCAACCCGATCGTATCGATGAACCATCCTTGATCGATCAACCGCCCAAGCCGACTCGCTCGACCATCTTCAATATATTTGATTGATCAGCCGCAACCAGCCTGATTCAATCAATCGACCATCCTTCTTTGATCAACCAACCACGCCGACTTGATCGACTGTCTTTGATCTATTCGATTGATTGACCACCACTGACCCGATCATATCGATCGACCATACTTCATCAATCGGCCGCCCACATCAGCCCGATCGACCATCTTCAGTTTATAAGATTGATCGACCACCATCGACCCAATCGTATCGATTGACCATCCTTCAACGATCAGTCATCCAGACCAACCCCATTGATCGTCTTCTATTTATACAATCGGTAAATCACCACTGGCTAGACCGTATCGATCAATCATCTCTCATTGATCAGCCACCCTCGCCAACTCAATCGACCGACTTCTCTCTATTCAATTGATCGACCGCGACGGACTCGATTGCATCAATCAGCCATCTCTTATCAATTGGCTGCCCACATCGACGCGATCGAACATCTTAGCTATATTTGATCGATCGGCCGCCACTAGCCCAATCGTATTGATAGACCATCTCTCGTCGATCGGTCGCCCACACGGGCTTGATCGACCACCTCTGTCGCTTTGACTGATCGGTTGTCATTGACTAGATCAAATCGACTGAATTCACTTGAGTGTCACATTATTGTACGACTATCTCATACTGCTTCCATGAGCACATTTACACCACACACATTTGTGTTTTCGAGAACCACACTGTTTAGAAAAACACACAAAAAAGAAGAAAAAAGAAAAAGAAAAACATGCCAACAAAGAACTCATAATAAGTGGCGGTGTATCTTTGGAGATACACCACACATGTCAAAAAGAAAATACTAACTAAAAAATCAAAAAATATCTAAATTTTATGTCTCACAACATGAAGACAAGTAGAATGAAAGTTATGTTAATCAACTCAAATACCCAAGTGTTCAAAAACTAGATTTCCCCTTTTTTATTTTTCTTAATTTTTAAATAAGTAACTTCTAATAAAAATAGTGAACTTCAATCCTAAAAAATGAGATTGAAATTATCATAATCCAAGACTATAAAATGGAATTGAGGTTTAAAAATATAATTTGAGATTTGGATAGATTGAATTTTATAGGTTTAAGTATCATTAGGATATGCTCTTTGACAATGGTGATATGGCACTAAAGATTATCTAAATGAGTTAGTGAAGATCTACACAAATAAGACTTATCATAAATGAAAATCTTGAAAAGTTGTTCATATATGAAGACATTAAAGCATAATGTTGATCGCTTAAACTAAGCTCCATTATTTTCTAAGTTTTTCACTTTCTTAAGAGGTGTAAGTCATATGACGAAAAGAATGAATGTCATATTATAATGTTATTATGTCGTCTATTTTCTACAAGGTGTACATCTAACATACTTTTCAACAAAAGAATATATATAAAGATTGTCAAATGCATTGCTTCTAGCATTAATTCTAAACCTATTAATGTTAGTGCTTGGCCTTATTTGGCTTCATAATCAACTCAAGTTTAATTACTTCATACAATCTTATTTATTTGAAGAAGCAAATATAAACTTGATGCTATTGAAGATAATAAATATTTAGTTGCAAAGAAACCGAGCAATTGATAAGGTACTCATGATTTGGCTTGATTAGAGCTCCTTCATGATCGTTCAATTAACAAATCAAACAAACTTGAGTAGTTCATTTCTCGATTCATTTAGAACCAGGCACATTAATATTAAACAACAATAAATAAGCTTGCTAGGAAGCTCAACTAATATATATATATATATATATATATATATATAATATGTGTATCTATGTATGTATGTATATATGTATATAGATGTATATATGTGTATCTATGTATGTATGTATATATGTATATAGATGTATATATGTGTATCTATGTATGTATGTATATATGTATATAGATGTATATATGTGTATCTATGTATGTATGTATATATGTATATAGATGTATATATGTGTATCTATGTATGTATGTATATATGTATATAGATGTATATATGTGTATCTATGTATGTATGTATATATGTATATAGATGTATATATGTGTATCTATGTATGTATGTATATATGTATATAGATGTATATATGTGTATCTATGTATGTATGTATATATGTATATAGATGTATATATGTGTATCTATGTATGTATGTATATATGTATATAGATGTATTGTATATCTATGTATATATCTATATATGTATATCTATGTATGTATCTATATATGTATATAGATGTATATATGTATGTCTATATGTATGTATGTATGTATGTATGTATGTATGTATGTATGTATGTATGTATGTATTTATATCTATGTATGTATATATGTACATAGATATAGATATGTATATCTATGTATGTATATATGTACATAGATATAGATATGTATATCTATGTATGTATATATGTACATAGATATAGATATGTATATCTATGTATGTATATATGTACATAGATATAGATATGTATATCTATGTATGTATATATGTACATAGATATAGATATGTATATCTATGTATGTATATATATACATACATATACATATATCTATGTATGTATATATATATATAGATACATATACATATATCTATGTATGTATATATATAGATACATATACATATATCTATGTATCTATACATACATATATATATCTATATACAATACATATATATACATATACATATATACATATATACATCTATACATCTATACATATATACATCTATACAGATATACATATACATGTATACAGATATACATATATACATCTATACATCTATACATATATACATCTATACATCTATACATATATACATATATATACATGTATACATATACATATATACATGTATACATATACATATATACATGTATACATATACATATATACATGTATACATATACATATATACATCTATACATATACATATATACATGTATACATATACATATATACATGTATACATATACATATATACATGTATACATATACATATATACATGTATACATATACATATATACATGTATACATATACATATATACATGTATACATATACATATATACATGTATACATATACATATATACATGTATACATATACATATATACATGTATACATATACATATTAAATACATTTAAAAAATAAAATATATAAATATAAGAAAATATATAATAACTTTATCTATTTTAGTATATGACGCCACAATTCCAAGTTCGAACAGCCCAATTCCCCTTCCATCATTTACATAATTTTTTAATTCTACATTATTGGAGAGAGTTAGGGTCCGTTTGGGACAGCTTATTTGGTGCGGTGGCGTTTCGAAAATACACCTAGTCTGTTTGGATAAACTGTGTTTTCAAAACGCAAAAAACAGTATTTTCACACCGCACCTAGATAGGTGCGGTGGGAGCTTATTGACAACGGTCTGACTTTCCCAAAAAAAAAAAAAATTGTCAGCAGGTTATTTTTAATCAGCTTATTAGCAAATTATTCAATAAGCTACAGCTGCCCCAAACAAACCCTTAATATTGTCCACTTTAAATAAAAAAAAGAGCTCCTTATGCTCCAAAGCCAATTTTTCAACTATTTGAGATTTTTTAAATATTTTATTAAACTTTTAAAATCAAAATATTTTAATCTACAATGAATGAACAAAGCTAGTTAATGATTGATAATTCTCCCCTATATTTTCAAATAAAGTATTATTTTAAAGCTCGTTAATTATAAAATAAATTAAAATTAAGCCGAGCTCAGTTAAGCTTAACTGCCATCGTTAGGGTTGTAATGAACCAATGCACATGATGAATAAGGAACTTGACTCAATTAATACTTGACCAAGTTTTTTGAATTCAATAAATAAACAAATTTGAACATTTTTTTAATAAATGAACTAAGTTTGAATATAATTAATGTTCATGAATAAGCTCGATTACTATTTAACAACTTATTAAATTTTCTATATATAAATGATATATATTTTTTTATAATAAATGATTAACTAAAATCGTTTTAATAATAAGTTTAATAATAACATATTATAATCTAACATCAATCTATAATACTAGTTGTAATTAATTTGAAATTTATTAAATAGATTATTTATTTAGGTTTGTAAAATTATTTATTAATTTCATCATGTTTAGTATATCATAATACAAATTATATTAAGATAAATTTTAATATTATCAAATTTATTTTAAATTATTGCAATAAAAATTATTAATGTCCAACACCAATTAAAATATATATTCAATGATAATATCTAGATAAATATTTCCCATCCCCAATGTCTCCATAAACGGCTGTCAGAATCATCAAATGGACCACATGAACCCACATAATGCATCTTCCAATAATCTCAGATTAGAACTAAACCATCAAAAATTAACAAAAACAGCGCCACTAATTAAAAGATTAACAATAGCCCCAACACAAACTAAACATTGCCTCCCAAAATATATAATTATACATTTTCGTACACAACATAAAGTTCATGCCCCCCACTTAATTACTTCATAGCCTGATAAGTGCAGAGATATTTGCTCCGTTAACACGTGCCAAGCACGTGATATCCCTCCTAAAAGACGCCCTACTCCTGGGCCCCACCCTTCACAAATAGCCAAATTACCAAAAAAAAAAAACACCCTTTATTTACACATTTCTTACCGTTTTTTGTTTTTTTGCATCAACAACCGACAATTATTTGCATTTAATAATCACAACGGCTGGATCCTCGAGACCACGATAGGGCTACGCACCTCGTGCATCCCATCGGACCACGTTAAATAGCCATAATCCACCCCCGACCTTGGACCGGAAACAGCCGCCGCCGTAACCGTAACCGTTACGGCGAAGCTCTGCTTCGTCACCGCCGGCGAGAAAACTAGCTTTCCTGGCTTAATGCTAACGGCTAACCCCTTACCGCTAACCATATCTACCTTTGCACGATAAACTCCAACCCCCGCCGACCCGACGTTCGTAACCTTCCTCACCACCGTCTTGCTCTGGTTCACCGCCGCCGCGCCTTCGAAAACGACGGTGATCGATGGATAGTTGAGGTTTTCCGGCAACGGACGCTTCGCTGGGCAGGTTGCCGGGGAGTGAGTGATGATCTGAATCATCTTGGGTTCGTACTCCAAGGCGCAGAGGAAGGAGATGTAATCACCTTCGTCCATGTCGTACACCAATCCCGGATCCATGGCTTTGTAAAGATTGAGATGACCGGCACCAAACCCTAATGGCGTCACAGGCTCGCCGGTCCCCTCGTCGGTCACCGGACGAAGAGTATTGTCCACGATATTAGACGTCGTCATCATCGCCGATCTGATGGCAGCCGGAGTCCATGAAGGATGTGCGGATTTGAGAAGCGCAGCCGCACCGCTCACATGAGGGGCCGCCATTGAAGTACCGGAAAGAATATTGAACTCGGTTTTCCGGTGATCGGAGTCTAGTCCGGTAGGGCCAACGGCATCGGTCCATGCGGCGAGTATGTTAACTCCTGGAGCGATGAGGTCGGGCTTGAGGATCTCTGGAGTGAGACCGTTGGGTCCGCGGCCGGAGAAGGAAGCGACGACGGGAGCCGGCTTCACTCCGATAATGGTTCCACGGAAAGCGAGGGTAGCGGTAGGGTTAGGGTTTGCGGCAATGTAAGATTTCACGGAATCGCCTTCGTCGGAGCCAACGGCGCAAGCAGGGAGTACGTGGGCGTCGCCGACGAGTCCTTCGCCGTTCGAGATACCGTTTGCGAGTATCATTCCGACGCCGCCAGCTTGTTTCACGACGAGGCCCTTCGCGACTCGCGGACTGCTTCCACGATCGCACACGACGATAGTCCCCTTCACGAGCTTCGGATCGAGGGAGTTCTCCATGCAGAGGGAGGCTGGTAGACCGCCGGATTTTCCAGGGTAGACTAATGGGTACATTTGGCCGTCGATGGTTGGACCGGAGTAAAGGGAAACCCCGGCGAGTCGACGGCGGTCTCCAAGAACGATGTCGGCAGGGAAAGTACGATCGATCGTGCTAGCACCTACAGTGGTGAGCCAGGGGGCGAGGTTAGTAACAGACATGGCGGTCGGACCATCGTTGCCCGCGGAGGAGGCGACGAATACACCCCTTGAAACGGCACCGAAGGCCCCGATGGCGATCGGGTCGAGGTAGTACGGTGAAGATATTCCATCTCCGCCTCCGATAGAGATAGAGATGACATCAACGCCATCAGCCACAGCGCTGTCGAACCCGGCAAGAATATCGGAATCCAAACAACCGGAGCCCTTCCAGCACACCTTATAAACCGCGATGCGAGCTTTTGGAGCGACGCCTTTAGCGATACCGGAGGCATAGCCCGACAGACTAGCGCCGAAAACATGGCGACCGGCGGCCGTCGAAGCGGTGTGGGTTCCATGCCCATCGGCGTCCCGTGGAGACCTGAACTCAAAAGTTTCGTTGATTCCACCGATACCGCCTGCAGCTGAAGAAAAGGCATCATGTCCATGGGAGAAGAATCGAGCACCAACGAGCTTGCGGTTGCAGATCGAGAGAGGGAAATTTGGTCCAGTTTCACAGGTGCCACGCCATCTGGAGGGAACAGGGCCGATATTGTGATCCGAGAAGGATCGGCGCTCAGGCCAAACTCCTGTGTCGAGGATGCCGACGATGACGTCGGAACCGTAATCGGAATCGGACCAGAGGCCTTGCTGGTTACGGAGGCCAAGAAATTGTGGAGACCTAGTGGTGTGGAGATGGCGAAGGCGGTCTTCAAAGACGGCTAGGACGGCGGGGTGGCTGGAAAGTGCGGCGGCACGAGCGGCGGTGAGGGAAGCGGAAAAGCCATGGAAAATGGTGGAGTAAATGTGGATGAAGGGAGCGGAGACGGAGAAAGATGGGGAGGAATACCAGTGCTCGTGCGTGGGGAAAATGGAGGGTTTCTTCAGATGGTTGATGCAGAAGATGTAGGTCTTCTTATCCGCAGCGTCAGCTGCAGTGGCAGATAGGGTTAGGGTTTGGAAGAGGAGGAAGAGGAGGAAGAGGAGGAAGAGGAGGAGAGGGTTGGAGGAGGCGGCCATGGTTGAAGTGTAGTGGAGTGAGGAGTGTAGAGCTTGAGAATTTATATCTGAAGGCAGGGTTTTAGCTTGACAACAGCTTAGCTCTTGCGAGGAGATTATTTAATTAAATATATGCGATAGTTATTTATTGAGAATTAAAAATAGGTAATCATCCCTTCAAAGTATTACTATTTACTCAGGTCAACTATTTTTCTTTTTTTACCTATCAAATTCATATATTTACATATGTTCGTTAAATTATAACGTGATAAAATAATCTATATCTATGAGAATAATTATTTTATAAATAACGCTAACAAATTTTCGTCATTCCCGAGATGATTTTTTGAATAATAAACTTTCAAATCTTAATAAAAGTTCATTAGAGCTCTGATTTCAACAAAATTATAGTCAAACTAATCGGCTCAATGACACAGACATAATGATATAAAAACAAGTTTAATTTGAGTCAAACCAAACTCATATCAAGTCATTAAACCACTCTTACAAGATTTTCAGACACATTTGGAATGTCAAACAAATGGTGACACTAGCAAGTTTATTCTCGAATCGAGCGTCTCGACAAGAAAAATTCAACAAGCCCAAAATCACTCAATTACGACATCATTAAGACACTCTAACGTTCATTAAATGTCACTTGACTGAGGGAAACTCTGGATCATCCGATCAAAATGGTTAATATTATTGCATTAATTGCATCCAAAACACTATAAATACACTCCCACCCCTCACATGAGGGGAGGGAAGCCAGAGAGAGAGCTTAAGACATTGAGGAGAAACTGCAGCTCAGCATCACAGTCGATCGTCATAGACCAACATCAACCTCCGTCGTCGACCACCGCCGACCACCGTCGTCCACCGCCGACCACCGTTGACCACCGCCGCACCGTCGACCGTCGTCGATCACCACTAACCACCATCGATTACCACAAACTAGATGTCATCAGTCAACATTATAATCTGAAAAATATAATCATCATTTCCTTTCTGTGGGACAATGGATTTCTATAATCATCAATTAATAGTAGATTTCCGCAACTGTGTCAGACCCCGTGATTTTTCCTTTACGGGTTTTCCACGGGAAAATTTCTGGAGTCATCACCACTTGTTTCTGTTTCATCTGTGTGTGTGTGCTGAACTTTCGTACAACACTAAGACAATAGTCCGTTACTTTATCACCGTAAATTTTCTAGCACGCATCAAATATTATGGGGGGGGGGGGGGGGGGGGGGGGAATTTTATGAAATATTTTTAGGGCGACTTTGTAAGAAAGGCGGGTTGGCATTATATATAACTTATATCGATTTTTTTTTTCCATGGAATTCCAATTATTGTTTGAGAAAAGGCTACATTTTTTTAATTATGATTAATGAAAGGCGGGTTGGCATTATATATAACTTATATCGATTTTTTTTTTCCATGGAATTCCAATTATTGTTTGAGAAAAGGCTACATTTTTTTAATTATGATTAATAATTCATTTATTTTAGAGAGGGTGAGAGCAACATTTAATTTGTTTAAGTGGACATCATAATTACTCAATATTGCTTTGGGAGGTGTATTTATTTTATATTATATTATAATTATTATGACTTTATTAAATTAAAAGTTTAAGCAATAAGATTAAAGTGGGCGCTGCTTTCTAGTTTGAAGAATCTCATTTATGCTTTGGGTTTCTTAACCGTCCCGTTACAATGCTAATAGTTATGGCTTAACAATTAATTAGTTGAGATATTAAATATTAATTAAAAATGATATTTACTTAAATAATGGGCATAAATTATTGTTAAGGTGATGAAGCATAAATTTGCCGCGGGGACTATTCAAGCAAATTTATTTGTTATGAAAAAGAAAAAAATAATATTAATTTAAATTTATGTCATTATAAAATGATAAATAAAATATATGATTATAAAGATAAATAGTAGAAAATTATGTGATATTAATAAAAAATATAAATTTTTAATCATTTAAAATATTTTATAAATAAAATTTTAAATTTTATTATTATTTAAATGTATTTTATAAAAATATTTATTTGAACAAACTTACTCCAAAGTTAACATATAGCTCAGTTTGCAAGCCACTTCCATCTGAACATGAACCTACTCGTGAGGAGACTTAGGGTCTGTTTGGGGAGGCCTTTGAGCCGCGATGCCGTTTCTAATCGCAAAATTGCGGCATTTGGGTGGCGTCCAAACTACTGCGTGTCACGTTTTTTTGTAAAAATGTGGTTTGCTGATTTGACCATGTGGCCCGCGTTTCTTCTTGTTTTTTTTTACTGAGGTGCCCTCCCCAACATCGCGATATTCATCTACCCCTCCTAAAC
This sequence comes from Phalaenopsis equestris, assembly GCF_001263595.1. Classification (NCBI taxonomy): domain Eukaryota; kingdom Viridiplantae; phylum Streptophyta; class Magnoliopsida; order Asparagales; family Orchidaceae; genus Phalaenopsis; species Phalaenopsis equestris. The sequence goes on from NW_018165365.1 coordinate 52,644, forward strand.
CACTCCGAATCTCTCGAGTTTTCTTTTGTGCCCCGCTCGTCCTCTTCTTGCATTTGCTCGTCTTCTTTCTCTTCGTTCCTCGACATCTGTGAGGAGGGTTTTTGAACGTTTGCTTCTTTTTTCTGGTATCCTCTATCCCTTATCTTCTCTTAGTGGAATTGATCGGTTAGCCGCATTGGTTTGTACAGAGTTTCTTCGTGGTTTAGCTTGATGAGTTTCTTGTGTTTTTAGTGTAGCACTCATTTTTGATTTTTCTGCTTTTTGAGATTTTTACATTCAATAATGGGACGGTTTAGGCTACTGATGCTTCGGTTTTGATGTTTCAGTTGGAATTTTGTGATGGATTTGAGTGAGAATTTGAGAAGAAGAGGAGGTTTGATGGGGGTTCAATTTCGTCTGATGTTTCAGACTTCTGCATTTGTGATTGGTTTTTTATTGGTATGGTGAGGTGTTGGATTTATTTTTAGGGTGTTGTCTTTCTGGTGAGGTTTGCATCTGTGAATGGTTTTGTTTTTGGTGTGGTATGGTTTTGGCTGTTGTTTCAGAATTTGAGGAAAAGAGCAGGTGTTGGATTTGTTTTTAAGTTAGAATGAAGTGTTATAGTGTGTCGTGATGTTGTGGTGTGGTGATTTGATCTGGTATGTATGTATTTGCCAAAATTATAAGATTTTTATAGTTTTTAATTGCAGAAGTTTCCTTCTTCATATCATGAAAAAAATAAGAGAAGTTGAAAATATTCTTAAAATGAAAGGAAGAGGCCATGGGTAAGCAATAAGTAAGTATATCCAAATTGAAGTTGCATTCAAACTATAAATAGAACTTTGTCACATCATTAGTGTAGTTAAAATTGCATATTGTTAGAATGTGTGGTGCGTCGTGGTGTAGTGGTTTTCAATGTTGTGGTGTTGTGTTTAGGCTACTAATGTGTAGTTTGGTGATGTGGTGTGTGAATTTGGAAGGTTTATAGAGGTGTGGTGGTGTTGCGTGTGGATGTGCTGTTGTGGCGTGTGTGATAGTGTATTGTGTGTGGTGTAGTGGTGTGGAGTTGTGGTTAGGCTATTAATGTGTGGTGTGGTGGTGTGGTGTGTGTAGATATCTGGAAGTGTGGTGGTGTGTATAATGGTGTGGTGGTGTGATGGGGTGCGTGGAAGTGAGGAGTTGTGGTGGAGTGTGTGGAGATGTGGTGGTGTGTGTGCTGGTGTAGTGTGTGGATGTGTTATTGTGATTGGGTGTGTGGAGGGTTTATAGAGGTGTGGTGGTGTGTGTAGATGTGTTGTTGTGGTGTGTTTGATGGTGTGTGGTGTGTGTGGTGTGATTGAGTGTTATGGGATCAGCTCAAGAAGGATTGAAAAAATTGAAAGGAATTGAAACTAGAGGATCAACAGGCCTGGTGTTGGATCCGACGAAGCGAACAATTGATGCTTCATAGGGGTGGCGGGCAAAAAAAATAGCAGCAAGCATTTTTGACATGTCCCTTAATTTGATTAATTTCGTTTTGTTTTAAAATATATGTAAATGTTATATGAAATCTTAGGTGGTGCCTCATACAAAGAAATTTAAATTCAGTGGACTTGATCTTGAGTTTGAGGAGAAGTTGGATCGTATGTGTGGAAGTGTCGTTGCTATGGGCAACAATGCAGGTACTCCCAGTGAGATAGGATTTGGTGGCACCTCCAAAACCTTAGGAGCCGACCAATCGGGTGATTCTGCCAAAGTCCCTAACCCAGGCCTCCATGAACTTGAGTCCATCTGTCGTTCTAAGCTTCCACGGGTTGAGAATAAGAAGAAAGTTGGAGCTGCTTTTCTAAGAAGTCTGATATCACAGCTGGTGGCTTCATGCAGCGCTAAACCCAACACATCTCAAGCAACTTCTGTCGACCAGGTCGTGCAAATTCTGAATGCAACTAGAGAAAACTTTGAGTTGTCGTTGTACTTGTTTGTGATAGATTTGTTTGAAGATCTAACTCGTAGAGATTTTTTCGTCAAGATGCATGATGACCGTAGGGTGGCGTACCTACAATATTATTATAATCACAAGAATATTTGAGTGACTTTTTTTATTTACAATCGCTTGGGATATTTATGTTTGTGTATTATTTTTCATTTTGCTTTGGATATTTCAACTGCTTGAGACATGGCTTATTTAGTGATGCTTATATGTTTATTGTGTTGTTTGTAACATTATATGATTATAACTAATTCATTAATGCTTTTGTGTTAGCCAATACGATGCTGATCTATATGGATGCAAACAGAGAAAGATGCAGAAGAAAAGTTGTAGTTATCGTATGCTTGATATACAAATAATATAACTCATACATAGATCACTCCCCTTGCATGACATCCTAATATGCTGAGGACAAATGGGTTGGGGAGTTGCTTACGGGCCACCAAGTGAGATTTAACAATAAGTTCCACTTGACACGGGCGGTATTCAACGATCTATTGGAGGAACTACACAAAAATCATGGACTTCATGGCTCTTCCAAGACGACTTCGCGAGAGGTGTTGACAATAACCCTCTACATATTATTGCAAAACGAATCAATATAAGGAGCAATGAAGCGATTTCAACACTCTTCTGAAATAATTTGCAGATAGTTCTTAGTTGGATTGAAAGCACTTGTCAGTTTTTCTTCATAAGTCAAAAAACCAACAGATCCTACGTTCGAATGGACCCCCACAGAGATTTCACATGATGCACGTTATATGTCATTCTTTAAGACATTGTCTGAAATTTATTATATTCGGTTTTCAAAAAAAATAACATTATTATGTAACTCATCGTTATCTTTCCAGAATTTATTAGAGTAATTGATGGAACACACGTTGATGCACGTGTTCAAAAAAATGAGAAGATCACATTCATCGGTCGTTGCGGGTCTCGATGCAGAATGTCATGATCATATGTGACTTCAAAATGTGTTTCATTTTTGTCATGGACGGTTGGGAGGGTTGTTCACATGATAGTAGAATTTTTAAAGCTGCAACACGGAATAACATATATAACTTCCCACATCCTCTCATAGGTACGCTTGAGACTTAGCTACTCTCGTAATTCACTTTTCCCTCAATACTAATCATGCAATACATATCTGATAAAAATGTCTTGGTTGATGTTGGATTTCCGTTGCAGCGAGGGTATCTTAAGCCTTATTCTAATATAAGAGTCTAAATATCTGACTTTGAGCGAGCAAACAATGTAACACGAGGTAAAAAAAATGTTCAATAAAAGCAATACCTCCTTACGTGATGTTATTGAAAAGACTTTTTGTGTTTAGAAGAAGAAAGGAGTTATATTCGACGATATGTTATCTTACACATTTCTCAAACATCTGCAGATTGTGATTGTCATAATGACTCTCCACAATTACATTCGACGGCATTCTTTCTGCAATGATATCGACTTCCATAGGGCAAACGATGATCATGAGCATATACCTGCCAAGACATTTAATTAACATCTTGGACATTCTTTGTCATAGCTAGAGAATGATGCTTCCGCCACCTGTACTAAAAACGGGGAAGTTGCAAGCGAGATGACAGAATTGAGGAAAAAATTTTGGATGCAATAATTGGAGAGTGATTGAAATATTTATTATATTATTATTTGTACTTTGTTCAATATTATTTGTATTTATTCAGCTCCTCTTTATTTTCTTTCCTTGTATATTTGATGTTTAGTGCTTGGGTTTTTTATGTTATTTGTAAGTGTTTTTTTGTATTTGCATTTTATTTGTTTTTCTTTTGGTGGGTTTAAGAGATCAATGATTAGATGTTTAACCTTATGTGTTCTTCTAGAAGATCGATTAGTCATTGTTGGTTGGTGTCACATTTGAAATTATAATGAAGACAACCAAGTTCCTCTCTTCTTTTCAGTGCAACGATTTTTAAGGTTCTTCTGGATTGGTGATATAAATATGTGAGACACACGAGTTTGGTATTATGTGTGTTAAAGACAACCAAAAACCCCTTTTTACAAGGTCTACTGTCTTCTTGTAGTGACATATTCGTTGGTTGGTTTACTAATTTCTTTGACACCTCACGCGTGCACAAAACTATAATTGATTACTTCTTTTATCAATTTATAATTATTTATTTTGTACAGTTCCTATTTATTTATGTTCTTTGTATATTTAATATTGATTGATTGAGTTTTGTGCGCTATTTTAGGTTTTTGCCATTTACAATTAATTTATTTTTCTTTTAATGAGTTTGAGAGATCCATGATGAGACGTTTGACCTTATAAGTTCTTTTATACTGTTTATCGGTATTCGTTGGTGTCACATGTGTAATCCTATTGAAGGCAATCAAGTTTCTCTCTTTTTTTTTCAGTGATACGGTTTTCGAGGTTCTTATGGATGGTTTTATTTAGTAATATTCATATGTGAAACACACAAGCTTGGTATTAAGTTAGTTCAAGGCAACCAAAAACTCTTTTTTTAAAAGGTATGTTATCTTCTTGTACTGACAGATTTGTTGGTTGGTATACTGAGTTTTTTGAGACCATCTGTCTGCACAAAAATGTAATTAATTACTTCTTTTATTAATTTAAACTTTTGTTATGACTAATGAATTGTCCTTTAAAACATTCAGAAAAGATGAACTATAGTATTTTTGGGACCTCCCGAGGATTGTTGTGACATTGTGAATTTCAGACTTCCATGCTGACGTCACGTAAACCACATAACTTCGTGAGATAGTTCTACAGGCACCCGCAGAGAATCACGGAGAAGTGTGATTTCTTCCTATGGGCAGACAATCTGGTAGATTTCACTGTCGAGAGTGATCAAAAATAGATAGTATCTCTGGAGGACGGCGTAGCTCTTGACATAAACCATCTGCATTTTAAAAATATTAATGTCATATTATTAAATTTATTTTAATAGTTTTTTTATTTATTTTGGTAATCATGATACTCACTGCTAATTAAGGTGTATAGCTTATTTTTTGTACTGTTTTGAAGTAGATTTTTACTTCTTAAGCATCAAATATATTTCTATGATAGTTCTATTACAAACAATATTACTACACAGACAGATTGATCATTTGTCCAGAAACAGTTGCAGCACAACTGTTTCAAACTGCAAAAAATAATTAGTCAGCAAGTTGATCCACGACAGCTTTCTATGGCAATTGTTGCGCAACAGCTTATTGATAAGTTGCAGCTATCCAAACAGACCCTTAACTCTTTGCACCCTTGTTTCAAATAAAAAACCATTTTTTCCACAAAAAAGCTGTTCCTTATGCCGTTGCACCTCATACTCTTACAATTCTTATAAATTTACATATTGAACGTCTTAAACTTATTTACTTTATGCTTATGCATTTATGACACCCAAAATTTCTTAGCAAAATGTCATTGTTTTACTTTTTAAGAAATGAGATTAATAGATGTTACACGAGTAAAAAATTAAATTTTTGGTATTGGATATGTAAATACATAAGAACTGGGTGGCATGTATGTAAATCTTCTCCTTTAATATTTATATTTTGAATAAAAAACTAAATATAAAATATATATAGAAGCATCGTCCAATATTTAATATATATATATATATATATATATATATATATATAATTGACGTTAAATTTTACATACTTACAGAACAAACACATATATTCTCATTGATACTAATTCCCTCAAACTATCATTCTCTCATTCCATCTAGCTTTCTCTCACACACACACTCTCTCTCTCTGTTGCTCGACGCTCTAATTTGGTGGAGTGAGAAGAGATGAAGGGATAACCATGTTTTATATTTCTTGAGGGTGATGGGGGTAGGGATTGAACGACACCTGTTTCACATAGAAGAAGGATAAAAATTGCACCAAAACATGAAATTGATTAAGTCACAACATTCATTAATGCCTCGGTTCCTATTCACAAATCATAAGATAAATAAAAATTTTAGTTCCTATTAATACTTTGAAACACAAAATCCAAACTTAGTTTCATTCAAATCAAAGCAATTAAAAATAGTTTCAAAAGATGATAAACACAAATTACACCTGAAATATCTTCAGTCTGTCTTTTGCAAATCCTTCTCCAATGTCGCTCACAAAGTCTTCTCCACTCTCTCTACAAATCCGCCTGCTGACACACTCATAAAATAACTTCAAAATAACCCTTGAAAAATGAGAGAAGTTAAAGTCACCAAAAGAGAGAGCCCATATATTCTTTAAAAAATTTGCTTGTGTAGTGTTTAATCCCAACAACTCAAATCTACCACAAATTGAAACTACTCTAACCCCCACCAATTGGTTCATCAGCATCGAGGTTTTGAAGTGTAGCATTGGAGTTCTGATTGCTAGGGTAACATTGTGCTGTGCTTGGATTGAAAGAGCGTGTAAGCGCTCTTCCTGACACTAATGCGCATATATAAGTGGGGCACCTAGGCATCCCTTGCTTGGTTCCTTTGGGCCATACGCTTAGAAATAACACTGAAATGGGAAGGAGTTGCACCCTTGCACTAGGAACACAGTCTTGCTATGGAAGAGGGGTACCTTTGCGCCTCTTGTCTGGTACAAGAGTGTCAGGCTCTTGATTAGCTATGGTCTGGGGCGCTAGAAATTTGGCAAGTGTGGTCTCTAGGGTTGCATGGTTGCTTGGCCAAGTTGAGGTGGTGTCTAAGTTCCATTTGGGATTTGTGTTTAGGTTGCTATGCTTAGTAGCTGCTAAAAACTTTTTGAAGGTTTCAAAAGTACTTGTAAACTTATTTGATATTAATTATAGAAATCATCCATTTAGGGGAACTAATCTAATAACTTATTAAGATTATGGATTCCATCATGAGTAAGTACTTGTACTTTCACCTTGTGATTGATTCGTTCAAAGATTCGTGAAGTTTAAAGTTATCATTCTTATGTGAGTTCCTAGAAGGATGTCTCCTTGCTAGATGATCATCTCTAGGGTATTTCATAAATTCTTCATCTAGGTTGTGAGGATTAGGTGGCTGTGGGGCCAAGGGTGGAGTTTAAGCGCTGGTGGTTGAGGTTTCAAATTAAGTAGATTATTTCATGATGTATTCTTGTAATTTATCAAAATTTTATCCTTATGGAGTGTCATTTATTCTACCTTTCAAGCTAGTAGATTTATGAGGCATGATTATATAATGTTCATTCAATTATAAATAGCTTCAAACACAATTGCTTTATTTTCAAAATAAAATGAAAAATTCTAATATTATCACAAATGATGATGAAAACCTTTTAAAATGCCTTTAGCTTTTAATTTAATTTAAAATAATGAGTGGAAACATAAAACCATAATGACAAATATGAAGGCAAAACAATTTAAAACAAAACCATAAGTAATATAACTTCATTTTTCAAAAAAAAATTTATATCCTAGATCAAAGACTTAATTGTGAGAACTCTATTCCAAAGTTTAAAAATCAATAGATGTAAATTTATGGATAAGTTCACAAGGTAAGGCTGGGTTTTGTAAGTGGCGTAAACTAGTTGGCAGAAATATAAACATCTATAAGATTGTCTATTATATGCAATATATCAAGAGTTCTTTGTTGGAGCTCAATAATATTAGTAAAATAAATTTTCTTTAATACCAAAGTATAGAAAATTATCTTGCTAGAATTTAATTTTCACTATTTGCAAATTTTTTCTTCATGCTTCAACCTTTAAAATGGTGAACTAGTTGTAGTCTCCCACCAACATGAGTCTTTGATACCAAACAAAATGCGGTCATATGTTGGAATACTTGGAGCAACAAAATATGAGTGAAAGTATTTTCCAATATACCTAATAAGGTAATTTATGATTTCATGTTGTTATATTTAGTGTAAAAATTAATTTTGAAGCCAAAAGTTGCTAAGGTAAGCACTTGAATAAACCAACCCTAAAGCATATAGCTGACATAAAGAAAATGATATGCATAATTAGAGAACAAAAATCCTTAAAATAAAGTGGAATTATTAATAATTTAAGTATAGTTTTGATCAGAAAATTTTTAAAATTTTGGAGAAGTCATAAATATTTTTTTTGTATTTGTTTTATTAAGATTAGGTACCCATAAACTCGAATATGGTTTAATGGACTCGATTGAGTTTAGAAATTTTATAACCTTATATAAAAAATAAGGAAAACAATTTAGCATGGTGAAATAATGTCTTAAAATTAATTTTTTCATAATTTTTGGATTAGTTTAAGGTTAACAAATGGGGCCTAGAAGTAAAATAGGTATATTTCCTACATAAGGATGGTTGACATCTACATTAGGGTCTTGAAAGTGTTGTATGAAAATTTTTCTTTTATATAAAATTTGCATTCTTGGGTGAAGTAAAAATCAAATACAAAATCATAATAAAAGAACAAAAATTTTCTTAGATATATAACCGATTAACTCATCAAAGTGATTGAGGTGGAAAAATCACCAAACTTCTCATTAATATGGTTTGACCACAAAGCCTCCCTATAATTGGAATTCACTCCAAAAATTTATCATTAATAACCACTAATCACTTCATTCTAGCACAAAAAAATATATATCATATATTTTTTACAGCACTCCATATACTCACACAATTCAAATAAAGGAAATGAGAAAGAAGAAAAAGGGAGGTAAGTGGGAATAACAATCCGAACCAATCTATAACCACTCCCTCATTTGTTATGCTTGCCACTCATTCTTTCTAGGAACATTACACTTTATGTGTCCAATGAGATATTGCAACACATGAAAATTACTTAAAAGATTAAAATACTTAATATACTTTTACTAGAAAATTCATAGTGCACGTTTTGTTTCAATTTGATTTTAATCATTAGACATTGATTCTTCTCTAATCTCTTAGCTTTGATCTAGTTGTTAGTCCATTTTCTTAGCATTAACATCTTGTACATTGTATTCCACACCATTATATCAAACTAAGGAGAAATAAAATCTTGGATTCTATAAGAATTTAAATAAGTTAACATGTGAGCCCATGAGAACGCCCTCCTCAAGTTTAAGCTTATATAATACATGATGAATAATTTGAGCTCACGACTCAACAAGCTCAACTAATGAGCTCATGAACTAGTTGAGCTTTAGCTAGCTCACAAGGCACTTTGACTCACTGACACCTTTAAGCAATAAAGAAACAAAATTTTTTTATTTGATTATAGTGTTCAATTATTTTTAATTAGCAATCTTGCCGAACTGTGAGATACACCAGAGATGATCAAAGGATACAAGAACAAGCCGATCTAGGGAAGATTCAATTCCTTAGCACCTCCAACCACCCCAAAGACATCTAGAAGCCCCTCATCAGGGGTCAAGGATTGATAATTGAATCATTTCAAATGACCGACTCATACCTACCAAACTCAACGGTCCAAGCTAATTCCATCCAACCGAGTGAATCTCAGCCTACTGATATAAATCAAATTGAGCTTAGCCAGCCAAGCCAGAAAGCAGTCGAATGAAACGCTCATACATATAAAAAAACTAGAAATATCCTAGTATAAACCTCATTAAAGTAGGGGAAACATGTAACATCATCTTGTTGTACACTCCTCGTGTAAATAGAGAGATCATTTCATGAATAAGACACGATTGATAAGATTTTTTATTGTTTACTCATCTCCCTCTCTACTTATACTCTATTCATTGGGTGTGATTCATGAACAAATCAGGATTAAACCCATAGATTGATTTTTTTTATAGTTTGATGACATATGTGATATTGAAATTTCAAATCATGTTCAACTTGATAATGAAATTATTACATATAGTGGCCAATGGAGAATAAATAAGGGGAACTTGATACCACAATATTCAAGAATGCTTAAAACACTATCCGATGTTCTAAATTAAATATTTTAGATATATTTTATTAAGACTAAATTAACTTTTTTAGTAGAAAATGGGTATTACTTTTCTATCAAAATGATAGAAGAATATGGATATTGTTAAAAAAAAATTGATTAAAGAATGGAATGCATTTAACGACAAATTTAAATCTAATATTGAAACTTATCATTCTCATATGATATAACCCTACTAAAAGGGGACTCATACACCTACCTCAAAGCATATAAATTTGTTCCACGCATTGGCTTACAATTCTATCTGAAGAGTAAGGGAGTCAAAATTGACCTGACAAGAAACTCGGCTTGTACCCCACTTGGAAATTTTTATTTGGTTTGACCTAATTAATTATTAAATCTACTTTGTGTAAAAAATTCCAACACATTAATTTGTTTGGGTTAAGTTCAAGTTGACCCTCCAACAAAAAATTAACATCGAACTGACCCACTAACCCAAAATTAACTCAAAATTGACCTATATAACAATCATGCATATATTAAACATGTTACATAAATGTACGAGTAAGATAGGTTTAAGGGAACTCAGCTCAAGCAAGACTATAAGAATTTTTGAAATAATCAAGTTAAGTCAAGTTCAGGTCAAACTCGAACACAGCCATCCAACCTGGTTTGGCACATCTGTAAAAAATGACAACTAATTAGACAGTTGTATATTCCTCAGAAAGGAAATCACATTAAAATATAAGCAATCCAATACAAAAGCATATAATCCTAATTAAAATGTTTGTAAATTAAATTATTTAAGTACAAAAACATCTAAATTCAAACACTACAAAAAATAAGCGTGCAACAAGTAGGAAAAAAATAATAAGGGTCATCCATATAAAAATAGTCTACGAACCATTGTAGATGTTGCTCTCAAACAAGAAGTAAATCTATTCATGAACATCCAAAAGCAGAAACTGACCACTCAAATGCCACAAAGATGATAAGAATGAGCAAAAACAAGGAAAAAGATAAAACCAGGTGAAGTATCTATTCTAAAACTTCTAGATACAGTGCAGCAAATAAGAAAATTAATAAGGGCCATCAACATTAGAGAATTTTCAGTCAATTGAGTGAGTCTTGCTATCATTGATTTTAACCTTATATTGAGACAATTTATCATAAAAACCTTCAAATTTATTTATAAACACCAACTTGTAATAAACAAAATACATTCATTAATCTCATACGTCCTCTAAATGATATATAAATCCAATTATTCCTATTCTCTTTATGTGAATTGAGATATTTTCTCCATGCAATAATGTTCTCAAACACTATGATTAGTATTTTATTAAAAAAATTAGGAATTTATTTATACATATTTTAAGAAAATATTCTTCTGAACAATGTTATTGAAAAGTTGTAGTTTTTTATACAAACAAAATTCCAAAAAATTAGAGTGCAAACTTAAAGGGAATAAAAAGCAACTGAAGCTACATAAAAGAGAAAGGAGTTATAGACCGTTCATGGGGCCCAAATCACATCAAAATTAATGAGGATAGATTTAATAAGAGCAATTGTAAAAAGGCCAGTGCTGGCATTCTTGGGCCCAAAACATAAAGATTTCAAATAAAAATATAAAAGTTTGACTGTGAATTTTTCATTTAAAGATATAATTTGGTGTGAATTTGTTAGATTAAAATACAATTCAAAAATGGGCCAGCCGTGGGCCTAATGACCAGATTAGATTATGACAGGGGTCACTTTATTATCAATGATGTTTGTGTGGGCTTTTATATCTCTGGTCATTGCCGTGAATTATCTTGGGCTGAGGTTTATATGAGTCAAATTCGGGCGACCGCTCTAAATTTAAAATTACAGTTTTAATTTTGGCAAAACCTGAAAATCGGGCCACCACTGGAATGGGAGAAAAATTTACATACGTCGCTACGTACGATGTGTTGTACTCCCTGTAACCTACTTTTACCTTCTAGTAAGTTTCGCGCTTCTGTTTTGATATATTTGTAGGTTACAGGTAAGTTATTGGGAGGACACAGGAGGTATAACGTAGATATAACCTTGTAATACCTTCTAAATAACATCTCTGACGTACGCAGCGCTGCGTACGTCTTACGTGCATAAAATTTTCTCCTGAAATGGAGGATGGAGCAGATTGCACTAAAAAAATGTAATAAAAATTTAATTATTTTAATATATTTTAAATAACATAATAAAAATATGTATGCCACTAATTTCTTTTGTAATAAAATCTAAACTTCAAGTTTTGCATACACGAGATCTTGCGTAGGCATAAAAATATGTATTTAATTATTTGAAGTATGAAAATTTTGGGTGGTACAAATGTAAAAAGAAGAGTTTACATAATAAGTGGGTGGTATGTATGTAGATGTACTTTTCACTTTTATAAATTAAATAAATAAGATTTTAATTTACGAAAATTTACATAGCAGCCAACTTACGGATGAAAATGTGGATTTTATTGTTAAATCCGTAAGTTGGGCGCTTGATTTGTAAAAATGAGAGTTTGGGTGTGAGATAGATAAAATCATAAGAATTCGTACTTTAGTCCCTGATTTTGATCAATTTCAATTCTACGCAGAAACTATTTTGGGCTTCGACTGAACCGGTAGAATGACAGTTTCACGGTTGAACAGATATATACCCATCCAGTCCGGTTCGATTTTTTAAACCATGGATAAATCAAAATTTATTAAGGGTGTCAAATCAATTTTGATCAGTAATATGTGATGGATTTGACTTAATTTGGTTATATCATGAGATGTTCATAGTCGGCTAAAGGTCGCCCCAATCATTCACATATGTGTTTATATTTATCTTGTTCAAAGTTTTTTTATGATCATATTCGGTTTGACTTATTTATGTTAATTGAATGAACATTTTAATGTGTTAACAAACAAGCTACAAGTTCAAACAAATACATGGCTTTCATATAAAGTTATTTAAAAATAATTTCATAAATTCATAAATAGATATTAAATACTTAAATAATGATATTTAATTAATAGCACAAAGTATGATTCATAGAATATATTGGATAATAATATATTAATTAATTATAAAAATGGTTAATTAATTAATTGATATTAATAAAAATAAATACATTATTAATAGTTATTCATAGAATATATTTTATTTTAAATTATTATAAATTACTATTAAAGAAATATAATTAAATAGGTTCTCATTAATCAAAATTTTTTAAATTATATATACTAAATAAGAGTAAGAAGGATTTAATGAAGTATAATTTTAAAAACATTATAAAACCAAACTTAATAAATCCAATTAAAATATGATAAACTATTTTGACTATTTCTTAAAAAATTTAAATATATTATTTTAACTAAGATTTTAATATTAAATATTATTGATAAAATAGTAAGGCTAATTTAATTGAATGTATTTTTTATTGTTTTGTTTATATTAATTATTAATTAATATTTTATTTAATAATATTAAATAAAAAGTTTTATTTAATCAATTTAAATAAAGAAAATTTTAATTTAATTAAGTTAGTGTTTTAAAATTTGCCAGTCATTTAACTATGTTAAATATTATAATAATTATGATTAATCTATAACTAAAATAACATACTGTTATAATCATCTATTTACTAAGAATTTATAAATTTAATTAAGCATTAAAATTCTATTTAATCAAATTAAATCAAAAGTAAAATTAATTTATCTGTCGGAACTAATCCTTTCTAATTATAAAAGTAACATAACACTAACAAGGTGGCATTGCTACTTAGAGCTGTAAACGAGCCGAGCTTGAGCGAGCTCAGGATTGGCTCGTGTTCGACTCGTTCGAAATAGCTCGTGTTCGAAATCGGCTCGTGAACAGTGTGTTCATGTTCGGCTCCATTTAAATATTCGTGTTCGTGTTCGGCTCGTGTTTGGCTCGAAATTGACTCGTTAAACTAAAATTGAGAAAAATAGATGTAAAGTGTGAGATTCGAACCTGAATCAAATATATACAAAAGAAGACACTAACCACATTGTCACATGAGGTGTTATGATTTAAACTTAGACATAAATATATATATAATATATATTTCACGTACAAATTAGAACACGATCCAAACGAGTCGAACGCGAACATGAGCTGCTTAACGAGCCGAACACGAGCTGTTCACGAACAACGAGCCAAATTGACATCTTGCTACTCTATTGTCTTAATTCGTGTCTAATAAATACTAAATTAAGAAATGCCACTCAGGCATAAAGACTATCATTATCAACATCAATAAATTTAAGAAATGACACGTGTATTGCCAAATACCTCACCTATTCTGTATTTACATATCTCCCAGTCCAATCTTCATATTTACACACATACCACTCATTTCTTTCCTCTCACATCAAATCTACCACTAATTATTAATGTTCACGGCTCAAATCCACCTTTTTTCATGCATGGGAAAAGTGGTATGCAGGTATATATCAAAGTTTTGGCATGAGATATGTAAATGCATGAGAATTCTGTGTTATGCATGTAAATTTTCTTGTATGATATGGTTCAATCATTTCAATTTTAAACAAACTCAAACTTAGTATTGATCCTAAAATTATTAAAATATAGGGATAATTATATAAATAGCACCCGAAACAGTGCTATTTATAAAATCTAGCACTCATGTGATGTTTTTGAACTATTGAACCAGTATATTTATGTGTGTCACGATCAAATCATTGAAAAAATGAAAAATATGGGTGGGGGTTTATCGTGAATTTTGATATTTGAGCGAGCATTTGAAAAGTTGGTGAAAGATGGTGCCAGATTTGTAACTAGCAATGTTTCATGTGATGTGTATGTAATCGCTCCTAAAATTTAAGGTTTTACTAACAAAGATTCTCCTCACACTTTCTCTCTCTCTCAGAACATTAGATTAAAAGAAGAGAAGAGGTATGGTGATGGATTGTCCCATTCAAGTGAATTTAATTTTCCAAACCTAATGTTTTGTTTAGGCCTATAATTTATCTAAGTTAATGAAGTTCAAAACCTATCCAAAAGTCAATAGTTGAATATTAAATTTTCAAAATGGAAAACCAAACGTTACTTCAAAATCAAATCAAACCAAACCAACTAAATGTGAATGGTTTGATTTGGTTTTTTTATTTTGACCGAAGAATGCTCACACACAACTTTAATCATATGCGACCCATGCACTTCAAGTTTTTAGTCAGGAAAACACGCCTAAGGTAATGCTTGAACTTCTTGTTAAAATCCTTAAAAGTTCATGATCAATAATATAAATAAGAGCATCTTTGTGAGTGCTCTAATGGCTTTCATTGATAAAGTTCAACTATTCAAGGAGGGCCTCTTTGATAGGATGCAACATATCTATTTTCTCACTTTTAAAACTCTAGTTTTTTTTTGGTGCCCCTCATAAGCTTTAGTCATCTATTTAAAGATAAAATTATATTAAAAACCTAAAATTCTTACGAATGACCAAAGAAATTGAATTTGAGAAAATTTTATCATTATCATAATGAAAATTGCCATAAGATTAATGACTATCAAAAATTGACTACTTTAATAATATAGCTCTTTAAAGATAGTTGCAAGCCTTTTTTTTTTTTTTTTGATAATATGTGCTTTTATCCTGTCATTGCGTTGTATAAACCATACTTAAACTAAATGTCCTTCAAAATATGACTCTCATTGGGCTTAAAAGCCTATACTCATAACCTTATGTCACTGAATGACCGATAGATGATATTGATGTGACATATTCTATTTTGTTCTTCATAGATTGTACTTTTCATATTTTTTTTATCATTCTTTGACATAACGAACATAAAAATGGTCATATGACTTAAGTGACTAGCATGGATGAACTGAACCATGACTTATTTATATCTAAGCCTCAATGGCTTAACTCCTATAATGAATAGTTAGGTCAATTTGGACTTACCTTTAGCTATTGTGACCCACCTTATTAAAGGTTGGGAAAACAAAGAAGATCGATATAGTACTTAGAACCAATAGCAAGTAAAGAATCTATTAGAATACTAGCATCTCCAAAGATCCTACATGCTCATGCTGACCAACTTTTCTTAAATTAGTTACTTTAGACCCATCTAATTAAAACCTAATTATTCTTAAGAAAATGTACAGTGTTGAACTAAGCTTCATCTCTAGCTATTTTATGAACTGGTTATGATTCAAAATTCAATTAAAGAGAAATTAAGTTATTCTTAATATGCTTTAGATCCTTACAGCATAATTTTATGACATGACCTTTTAAGTTTTTCATTAAACAAATTTCGCTCATTAATGCTTCAAATGGCCCATTGATGTTGACCTATACTACACATTCTTGATGGTATGGTCAAACACATATCAATTCAATGAAATCTCAAGGCTCAACTCATGGTGGACTAAACGTATTAGGCATAATAAACCAATTTAGGTGCAATTAAACTCATAGAGCAAATTCAACTTTTAAATTCACTTAAGTTTGATCCATAATAATCATATGAGTTTAGAAGAAATTCTAACATTTTCAATTGGTGCACTCAAACTAGGTGCGCTTACTGATCCCGATAGTTTTTATATGTAAGGATTTATGAAGTTGACACCACTACTTAAAGATTTTAATCCCCAGTAATGACACCAAAAATTTGATCCCAAACTTGATCCCAAGCAAAGTAAGATTTCAATTATATTTTTAGGGATTCTACGCAATTATATGTATCGTTATCAAGTAATATAGGGTTTTCTGATTATGCCCCGAATATCGATCCCACGGAGATCGAGGTTAATCACGACGGCTTTCAAGAGAAGTTCTAGTCTAGAATAACACACCCTAGCTTGGATAAAGGTTTGATTTTGATTATATCTTACAATTATCACTATAATAATAATTCTACTCCTAAACTAAAATACTTAGTGAAAATCAGAAAGTGGGGTTTAATGTATTAAAAGTATTCTTCCTCATGCAATGAAATTAGTGACGTGTAAAAGTAAAACAAGTATTGAGAGAGATTATGACAAATAAGAACAATTATATTCTTTACCATTACTAGAGATATTATAAAGAACACTAGTTAATCTAAAGTTCAAATAGTTCTGAAGACGGGCTAGGAAAGAAAGATACTAGCTTTCACTCAAGAGTTCCCTCTTATCTCTCCACCTGGAGGCTAACATCTCGCATCAAAACCTAAAACAATAGACCAAATTAGGGGCCTTTAGTCTGTCACTCTAAAGTTCTCTAATTCTACACCAATTTAAAGATTACTCCCCTATTTATTTGCACTCAACCATATGGACTACATTCTCATCCATACAATCTCATGTGATTCTACCACAGTTGATTGAGACAACACCATCCCGGATCTTACATGTTCTCACAATAGATTTTAACATGAAAGTTGATCAAGTTTACATGTAAATGAAGAACAAAGTAAAATCATCACAATATATTCTCACTCTACACAATTCTATATCCTGAACATGCATACTAATTCATTATAAGAGAGAAGAGTAAGGAAAACTACTCACTATACATGGAGAAACAACAAGAACTTTTCATTGAAAAAATCTTTAAAACCATACAAACAAAGTACTAAATTCAAATAAAAATACCATGAAAATACTTATATTTGATGTAAATCAAACTCTCCTTGTATAACAAAAGCAATCTCTTTACAATCCTCTCCAAGAACAAAGTGAAAAGAAAAGAAGAAATTCTCACACTCTCTTTTTATCTCACCTTGTCGCCCCACTTGGGGCTCACGCCCAAGTCTTCTTCCTCTTCTCCAAGCCTTCTTCTCCTCTTTCTATTGATTTAAGAGTTCCAAGAGTTATTTTAAAAATATTTTCAAGCCTTATTTATAATTTTCTAAGAGATACTTAAGTGTCTCTTCAAAACTGTTCATATTCAATGAATCTTCCAAAAGGTGTCTTAAGTGACTCTTCATAACTCATTATAACCGCCCCAAAATCTTCTAGAAAGTCTCTTTTATCATTTGCAACAAATTCTCTAAGAGATGCACGAAGCACCGCTTCAAAAATCGTCCAAATCTGATGTATATTCTAGAAGATATGTTGGAGACTGTCTTTGGAGCCTTAGCGTCATTTTTGGGCCCTTAAGCGCCCTCCTCTCTTTCTGGTGGGGCCTAAGCGCCGAGCACATGCACTTAAGTGCCTGGTTTCGGTCCCCATGGCTCCATTGTGCCCCGGTTCGACCTGATTTGCTCCATTTTGCTACATTTTTGTTCCTTTTTACTCCAATCACTCCAAATTCTTCAATTTGATGTATCTACAACCAAAAACACAAGAAAACATACCTTTAAAGTGCAATATCATCATAAAATATATCATGAAAAGTAGTACATTTTTAGGCGTATCACTTACTTCTTTACATTTTAGACTAATTGGATTTCATGCATATTAATGGACTCAAGTGTAAACTAAGGTTAGCTTTCAATTGATAAACCAAACCCAAATTAACTAAACATACATGTTTAAAATATAAACTAGGCACCCATTGCTAATACTTAGGTGCTACTCTGGGTATTCAAAGCATTAAGGCACCAAATCCTAGCAATTCAGTTCTAAGCTTTCTATTATAATTTTTAATTTTAGCACCTAATGCTTTGAGTTTAACATATAAGAACTTGTCTATTGATTGTTGTACATTTTGTTGATCCTTATCCATTTTCACCACTATGCATTGTCTCTTCCTTCTCGGTTTCGATGAAGAATGAGATATGATTAATCACTAGTCAAGACATCCTTAGGAAAAAAAAATGTTTTTAAAATAAAGTGGTGGAATGATTTTCCTTGTTTAATCAAATCACTATCACTTGATTAAAATAATTACCCAACCATTAAAAATTAATTTTTAAAACATCCAAGGCATCTCAAGTTGTGCATTGAGCAGAGGATGACTAAAGAGTTATCTAATTAAAATCTCCCCCACAAAGATCTGTTTCATCAAATCTAGTAAATCTAAGTGATGTTGGGAAGAATAGAAGACCATGATACCCAAAATCTGAGAACTCCATATTTACTCCAACATCTTATGATGGCTATGCAACAACAAAATTGCAATGTAATTTTGACAATTTTAAAACTTTAAGCACTATGTAAGCACTAAAAATGTAAGATAAGCAATGAAAATAACACATGATTTTAAATTGTTTAGCTCACTTGTCACTCACAACATATTATGTTCTTCTATGAATCCTTAAAAACCAAAATGCATGTGAATGAAACAAATTCATAGTCTTTCAAAACCCTAAGAGCAAAATCAAAATTAAACTATAAATGCGACTAATGATTAGAGCTACTCAATAATGTAAACCAAGAATAATGAAGAAATAAAAAAGATCCTACAACATAATAAAGACCACTCTTGCACCTTCACTTAGCTAAAAGATCCCAACATGAACATCAAAGGTGCATTGCTTACCTATATTAAAAGAACTCTCCTCTTCACCAATACAAGCTTATGTTCAAAACCTAAAAAAATCCAATTTGGCTCAATTTCGTGTGTGAAACCCAAAATTTGCCAACTAACACTTTCATACCTCCATTCATAAAATCAATATACATATATATAAATGATTATGTTTAAAGCACAAAAACAAAATAAGGAAAATTAGCAATAAGCCCACAAGTCTAAATTTCAATAAAAATAAATAAAATTGCCTTCAAGCAAAATGGTTGATTTTAATTTCACAATGCATTACTTCCAACTTCACAAGGTGAATTGAGTTTAGAATAGCATAACCATTCAAAAAGCATAATTAACCATAGCATGTAAATTTGACTTTTTATTCAGCCACATCAATGAATAAAAAGCACATTAGTTTGCTTTTCAAACTGGTAGGCAGACAACGAAAAGGGCAAGTGCAATGGAGTGGAAGTGGCTTTAAAAGAAGGCTAATACCTGAATTCCATATCCAACTGAAAACTTTAAAGAAACTAACAAGGTATGACCTTTGAGCATGATTCTACTAGGGATTATTTTGCTTCGTTGCATATTGAATAAAAAAACCAAGCTGCTGCATACAAAGCTTTCTTCTGCATCTCCTCACTTCCTCCTTACAAACTCTGTCTCTATCATCCTCTCCGTACAAGTTTCCTCCCCTTCTCTCTCCAGATGACCCCAAAAAGAAAACATTTGGCAGCTAACTTGCTCTTTATAACCTTGTCTCCAAGATCCTTTAGATAAGTGTTTTCTCAGCATCCCTCTTCAGCAGAACCAAAAAGTTGGCTAAGATCCGAGATCCATATTGAAATGTTAATTAATTGTGAACTATAGCATTGAAACTTATGAAGAATAATAATCATCGGTTTCATTTTAGATTGAAACATATAGAAAAAAACATTGCAGGTATAAGTTAAGAGCAGGATTCACTAGAAATTAATTCTCATCACATGTGAAATTAATTCTCATCACGTGAGAAATTAATTTTCATTACATGTATAACTAGATATCAAGCCTGTGCGCATAGAGCCTTATTTTCTTCTTCAATTTCTTCTTCCCACTTTCAGCCACATTTTCATCATCTACTCCACATGGCTTCTCCCTTTGCCCCTTTGCAATTGAGCCATTAAGAGTTATTCGGAAAGATAAGGGACCCAATATTGGAACATAAATCATAGGACTATAGGTTTAGGCATGAGCAACAGAAACAGTCAATGATTCCATATCAGATTGAAAACTATAAAGAAAGCATCACTATCAGTACGAACGCAGCATGATCTGCTTGGGATTAGTTTTCTTCATCATGTATGGAACCAGAGATAAATCTGCGACTTTTAGCTAACCCTTTTCCTTCCTAATGGTGTGTGATAAATTGAAAAGCTACGATTCATGAGGTAGAAATATGAAGAACAGAATGAATAAAAACATGATATAGGTAAATTGATTTAGGTGGTTTGAACAAATACATTGAAGGGAAAAAGATGTACAAATAAAAAGACTAAACAGAATCAACTTGAATTACTTAGGATATAAAATAATAAGAGAGAATCTACCATATATAAACTTTGTGCAAAAATATTTATAGAAAAACCAAATATCTTATTTCAAAATAAACATCACTAAAAAAAAGATCCATGCAATCATACCCAACTTCCACAAAATAATAACGTGGATCATAAATTAAGCATAAATAATTAGATATGACTATAAGGATCTGTTTGGGGCAACCGCAACTTAAAAATAAACTGCTGCATAGAAGTTGTTGCAGATAAGCTGGCTGACTGTTTATTTTTTACAGTATAAAAACAATTGTTCTACAACTATTTTTGGACAAATGAGATTCTGTATAGTAATGTTGTTTACAACAGAACTGTTTATGCCAGTATATTTCATACTCGAGAAAAAATATTCAGTGCAAAACATTATAAATTAAAGATAAACACCTCACTAAAAGTTAGTAGCGTGACTACCAAAATTAAGAAAATGAATATTAAAATAACAATTAATAATATGATAACATTATTTTTAAAATATAGATAGCGTATGTTCATGAAATAAGTCATCCTCTATGGATACTCTTCACTCCTGAACACTCTCGGCAGTAGAATCTTCCAGCCGATTTGTCCACCGAAAATAGTCACAATTTATGTGATTCTCCATGGTTATGTGACTCACGCGAAGTGAGCAAGGAACACTGAAGTCCACAATAACAGTACAATCCTCTAAAGGTGCCGAAAATCCTCGAGCTCATCCTGCTTGAAGGCTTAAAAATAAAAACTCTTAGACATAACACTAACAAAAATTAATAACAAAAATAATTAGTTAAAATTTTATGCAGCTGTGAGATCTCAAAGAACTCAATATATAAACCAACGAATCTATCACTACAAGAAGACAACAAACTTTATAAAAAAGGGGTTCTCGGTTGCCTTTTAACCCAAAAAATGTCAAACTCGTCTATGTCACATATGCATATTACCAAAAAAAGATCATTCAAAAGAACCTCTAAAACCATAACAGCAAAAAAAAGAGGAAATTTATTGTCTTCATTAGGATTTCACATGTGACACCAACAAATAGTGACATACAAGTAATCCAGAAGAACTAATTAAATCAGACATCTCATCATAGACATCCAAAACTCACAAAAAAACAAAAGGAAAAAAAAAATATACAACTTCAATAAAAAAAGAACCGCAATAAATATCAAATGCATAAAGAACAGAATTATACACTAACTGTATAAAATATTGATACAATAAACAGTGAATCTCTTCGACCACATTGCGGTTTGGGCTGAGGCCTTTGTTAAAATCACCTGTTTAATAAGCAGCTAAATTTGCAGGGGTGTCACCAAACCTCGCCTCACTGGGGGCACATGTACGATCTAACTTCTCTTCCGGCTCAGGATTGATGCCACTACATTTAAATTTTCTTACGATTGATACCACCTACAAATTCAATTGCCATGTTGATGGATGATGGACTTAAAAAATATATAAACATGAACAAAAACAGCGAATGTTTCAAAAATGTTCACTGTCAGTCTTGTCGGCACTATTTTTGGTGTGGGGTTTGCCCGTAAGAACCTGTCGGTCATCGGAATTAAAATCCCGTTGCCCGCTTCGGAAGGACATTAAAAAAAAAAAATAATTTTGAAAAAGATGAAGTGAAACTGACCCCATAATTTTCATAATTTAGATGAAAGAGCGTTTTACCTCAAATCCTGTATTTATCCCGAAGGATGAACACAAGAATTGAGGGTGAGGCTCGATCAAATAAACTAGAGAAAGTTATGACATCCGTTTGGTCTACGAAACCAATGTATTGGCCGACAAATTCCCCTATTTAATATAAAGAATTAAATAGGGTTTATATTATGCTGGGTTCGGGAAAAGCTTCCTATAAGGGCAAGCCCCTATAGTTAATTACATCTTAGGTAACAAAAGTTACTTAAGAATACTCTCGATAAAAATAAAAAAAAATTACCTT
>NW_018165365.1:77950-78238 GCF_001263595.1 Phalaenopsis equestris
GAAGAAAATTATTTTGAAGTTGATTTGGTAATTATTTTGAATGGGTTTTGATGGATTTGGATTTAGACCTAAATTAAGCATGTAGGGCTAAACTTGGGTCAAACTTGGGCTAGCTTTGGGCTAAGTCCAAATTAATTATTGTATTTGATGTAAAACATCATGATGAACAACTTTCATGAAGAATGAAAATTATTTTGAATTTGATTTGATGGTCAATTTGTATGGATTTTGATGGGTTTGGGTTTAGACCTAAATTAAGCCCTTAAGGGTCAAATTTGGGTCAAACTT
>NW_018165365.1:78766-120441 GCF_001263595.1 Phalaenopsis equestris
CTCTCATGTAGAGTCATAAACCAATGTATTGTGAAGATATAGTGTACCCTAGTTCCAAGTCAACACCCAGGGTCAATCCTAAGGCCAAATAGCCCTATAGGAACTCTTCTTGAGCTTCCCCCATAATGATCTTACCTACTAAATATTAGAGGTTATGATCAATATGTGGAACTTCAAATTGAGTAAAGAGAAGAGTTTTGAGTTTCTAATGACGATGGTACCTTTTCTAGTTTTCTAAGACTAATCAATAGGAAAGTCCTATGGCTAGACCTAGGCTACTAAAGAAGTTTCTAGACCTCAACCAAAAGTGAGGTCAACAAGTCTCTTAGCCCATCACTCATCGGAAGCATCAATTGTTTGTTTTATCGGATTCAACCCAAGCCTATGGTTCCTCGCTTTAATTCCTTCCAAATTACTCAATCATTTTTCAGTTGATCTCAATTATTTTTTAAATATTTTGTCATCCCCCATTGTTGTAATAGATTGTTGGCCAATTTCCCTTCTCGACCTCCTTGAGGCATAAGTCGCAAAATATCATTTTGATATCCTTATCCCACATTGCAGATGAACCAGCCTATTTGGTCTTAACCATTGTGTATACTATCATGAAAAAAAAAACTAATTAATACAAACATTTTCCATAAAAAATATTTAACACAGCTCAAAGAGAAAAAAAAAATTTCACAATAGCATCACCATTGCCCCTCCACACTACACTACACCACACCACCACACCACCTACACATAATGGTTGTCACCTACAAACACTTTCACACCCACAACACATCTACAACACTACTACCTTCACACACCAAACACACTAACCAAAACATTCACCACATAAACAGCATAAGCCAACATCAACCAAATGAGCATAATCCACCATCAACCGAAAGGCACCCCTTTGCACATTATTACAAGTCATTGAACGTGCAATCAAAACAAAACTTATTTCAACATTCAAGAACGTAAAAGAGCAAGCATAAAACTGAAAAGCAACATCAACCGTAAACCAACACCCAGTTCCATGTCATTGCACTTGGGATTCCCAAAAACCCAAAATCTAACATCAACTGAAAACTAATTCAAAACCACAAAGTTATCGAACACAATATGCATTAACCAAAGGAAGGAAAACCACCGCACAAAGAAAACCACCAAATTATTGAGCATAAAGCCTTTTGCAAAATCAAAAGCCACAGAAAAATAAGGGTACAAATTACCCAGCACAAAGAAGAAGCACCGCACAGAGGAACCACCACAAAGAGAAAACAATAAAAATCTCGGTCATGCACGCATTTCCAAAAACAAAAACAATAGCATAGTTAAGGTAAGAATTACCCAACAAGAAGAGGAGCCACAACACAAAGGAACCACCACACAGATAAACCACATCACAGAGGAACCATCGCACAAATAAACCACTACACATAGGAAAAAACACACCAACAAACCACAACACTCACAAAGAGCCGCAGTGCAGATAAAGGAGAGGGAGAAGAGAACTCACCAAGAGAGGCAACCCTATTCTTGAGAAGCAAACCGCTAGGACAAGAAACACGAGAGAACGAATCACAGTGGGGAGAGGGGCAACCCCGTCAATGATATACGAAGTAAGCGGGTTGGAGGGTCGAGCTCGCGACTGCGTTTCCTTCGACTTTTTGTAGAATGTTGTTGCACCAGAATATCCAAACGCCCCCGATTGGCATTTCCAAGTGCTGCCCCATACAAAGCCTTAAGCTTCTTCTATAACAAAACATGAAGTCTTTAAGATTGATACAGCAGAGGCTTAAGCTCAAATACAAAATTGTTACTTTTCCTGAAAGTCTGTTTGGGGCAGCTGCAGCTTATCCAGCTTCTGCTGATAAACAGCTGATCCTGATAATCTGTTGATGGGTAGCTGATTCAAATAAACAAGCTGGCTATTTGGTTTGTGCGTTTGGAAAACAGTTTATTCTGGATAAATGACTATTATGCCCCTATTATGGATAAGTTGTTTATCTGTTTGTTTTCTGCATTTTGTAAACAGCTTATTTGTAGTTTTTTTCAGTTGAATGAATAATCTGTCACGCAGAATTTGTTATTTTCTCAAATGTCAAGACATCAAAAATGCAAAAGAGTTGAAATAACACTTATATAACTCAAAAAGTTCTAATTACATCAAATAAGCACAGTGACATATACGAAAGTGAAGTACACATTCACACACTAATATGGATTATAATAAGGCTCAAAGAAAAAATAATATGTTAAAATTACAACGAAAAAAATGACAATATTGACTTTAAAATGTAAAAGCACATCACGACGAATGTTGCCCGATTCTGATACCTCAGAACCCCGAGCAAACCTGTTTGACTGGGATATCGTAGAAATAGAAGCACTCGAACCACATGCGGTGGTCTCCCGTTATGGTACTGTCGAACTCCGAGCAGTGGTGTCTAATTGGGATATTGTAGACACAGTTGCACTGTCGGCCCACCTGAAAAATTTGCAGTCTTCCAGTCCGTGTCCCCACTGCGGGCACTTGTAGAAATGTCATCCATAGTTGTCTGTTGTGACGTAAGTAGCAAGGACGAGAGCCCACATCGGTACATCATTTGCCCAGACTTCCCTGAATACCTCGAGCTCATCGTCCTACAATTATTATAAAAAGCGTAGATCAGTCAAAAACTAAAGAGAATAAAAATAACTCAACTTGCCAAAGTGTGGAAGCAATGATTTCCGGCAACAAAGTTCTTTGGTCATCCAAGGTGCTCCACAGTTATCTCAATAAAATTAATAGACATAAAAAGTATAAAAACAAGATAAATAGAATATAAATTCATTGCAACATGTAGACTCATTTTGTAGGCTTATTTTAAGAGCCGAACAATTCATATGAAATGCTGTTGTTGGAGCAACGGTTACTCTAAAGAAGGGTCATCCAAGCTGTAATAACAATGAATTACATATTGAACATCTACACCATGCATAAAATAACTCTTGTTATATATTTAATATCTAACAAACAGTTTATATTTAACAGGCTCGGTTACGCCTGCACTACATCTACAACAAATCATAAAATTCATAAGATATTACTTGGCACAAGGCAGTATTTTAGAAATATATCAACCAAGCCTTGGATTTTCACTGTTTTTTTACTGCAGAGCTTTCCTCCGCTGATCCCAAACAACACAAAATGCTAGAGCCCCACGTAGGGCATGCAGTCCAGAACTAAAATTAAATTATTTAATCCTTAAATATCATATTCTCTCAATATTGGTTCAAAAGATCAAGACTTGCAGAGCTTTAAAGAAACCTTCTCCAGTGAAACAGAACCCACAATATAAGAAGCAAATCCCCAAATAGTTTATATTAAAGCAAGAATCTTGAATCCACCATACTGATAATAGATAGATAAATAAATAAATAAAAGAGCAATTAAATACACACCACCCAACTCCAATGTATTTGCATATCTAACACCCAAAATTTACTTTTCACATTTATACCACCTAAATCTTTCATATCAAAACAAAAATAACACCATTTTAGCTTTTAAAAATGAAAAACACCTTTTCATGCATATGTAAGGTGGCATGTATGTAAAACTTGATTTTCACTGTTTTTTTCTGCAGAGCTTTCCCAAACACCACAAAATGCAGTATTTTACTGCCGTATTTTCCTCCACTGATCCCAAACACCACAAAATGCTAGAGCCAGGAAGAGAACAACAGTTCCCCCAAACAACCCAAGCTGAAATGTAAGGGAAGACCAAACCAGCACTATATAGTATGATATCTGAAATATAATTACAATTCTACTCTAGGTAATACCGAAATGAACAGGTATGCCGAAGCAGGTAAGCAATGTAATAAAAAGTCTCATTTAAACATAAAGTTTCCAACAATCCCCTCAGATAAGCAAAAATATGTAGCAACAAAATTTCCAACAGAACCCACAAGAAACATAACCGCATGTAGCCATCCAAGCTCATAACTCCCAACAAAATGAAATACAGAAGGCAGCGGTTGCCCTGAAAGAAGGGTCATCCAAGCTGCTTCAAATAGAGGCACCATCCATCCAGTTTCAATAACCAAACAACAAAAGACTCAAAAGCAGTTACTATGGCAGCCATACATAGAACTAAAAAAACAGATAATGTAACTACAGTAGCCAGAATTTTGTCACTCACCAACAACTAATGCTTAAAAAGGAATATGAGACCAATGCAGCAAACCAACAGCTAATAACCATTTCATTCAGCAAATTTTTGGAATTACTCAACAACAACATAAAAACCAAAAAGATAAGGGACTTCTTCCCTGCATTTCCAAGGATCCTCCTGCAACTAAAAATTCAAAATCAAACCAGAAATTAAAATCCCAATATACCTAAAGCCTCATATATGCCTCATATATGCCAAGATTCCAGTAGGTAAGAAAAACAGAACTTCCCAAATATAAAAACATAAAGCCTCATATATGCCTAATATAAAAACATAAAGCCTCATATATGCCTAATATAAAAACATAAAGCCTCATATATGCCTAATATAAAAACATAAAGCCTCATATATGCCAATCTCAATTAGAGTGATTCCATTAGGTAAGAAAAACAGAACTTCCCAAATGCTGCCATAATGAAACATAAATCATTCACCCCTTAAATATATTAAAGCTTTGTGTGGTACGCATGTCAATTGCCCACAGAACTCCAACTTTAAATCGAATAGCAATTGCTGAAAATTGCAGCAATAAATTCCTCACTAACATACCAAAATCCAGTGCAGGACAATATTTACATGAACTGTTCATATCAAATAGCAATGGTAATGCTTCAAAAAAGCTCTGTAACATGAAATTTCAGAGGAAGGAGGTAATATGCATAACATATCTGAAATTAAAGAGAGTGTCAATGGTTTCTGAAGCATAAAAAATCTAGCCACTGAGATGTTCAAACTCCCCAACTCCTTAACTGTTTTCATTGTTAACATGCTTAAAAAGATAAAAATTTCCACAATCCCAATAACATAGAAATGAACACAAACAAAAAAAAAATTCACGTTTGACTGATATCAACTGCTATTTGTTCTCGTAATGTCGCCATCTCTGATGCACATTCACACTCTCGATTGTATGCATCTTGTGACTCCATTTCTTCAAGTGGCATTGTACGTCCCACATGGTATTCATATGCTTCAGGTGGGATCTGAAGTGAATCATCTTCTATGAGGGCAAATTCTGCATCCGATCTGGAAGAGTACCGTCGATTGAAATTGTGTAGTGTCATTGTGCCAACTACTATTTGAACTTGCTTTGGAAATGGGTAAGCCGACATATCACATAATATAACTCACTTCTTTTTCCACACTCTGAAAGCTCTTTCGAATACGCCACACAACGAAGAGTGCCTTTTTTTAAATAATTCTTTCTTGCCTCGTGCTACCCCGCTTTATCTTTCAAAATCGGGGATATAATACTTCGTATCTGGATAAGGCTTCAGATACCCCCTTTGTAATGGATATCCGACGTCGACCAAATAGTATTTATCTGCTCAGTTATACTCATTAGAAATTGAAAAATAACTACCCAACAAAATTGATATGATGATCACCTGGAGGAGGAGATGGAAAACCGTGTCTATGATTTCTAGTAGCAAACTTGAAAACATGATTATCGTGTGCTCTTCCTTCCCATCCAGCTATAATAAAGGTAAAACACTGTTAAAATCACACACGACCATAACATTTTGTGTGGTGAAGCCGCAACGTCCGATGTACGCAACCTTCTCTGCACCAGATAGGTGTGCATCAACGTGTGTTCCATCAATAGCTCTAATACAGTCCTGAAGTTACAGTAAAAACTCTTTAGCATATGTCATGTAAATAAATTTTATATACTAATGTTATAGTAAAGGCAAACCTCAAAGAATGACATGTATCGAGGGTCGTTTGCAATTTGTAAAGAAATTGAATGAAATATTGGATTCTCGAGCTTAACTACCTTGCAGGTCAAACTCACCAGAGAGTTCAAACCAATTGCGAAATATCTGCTGATGGTTTCGGATGAATGTTAGAATCGCTTCATAGCACCTCTAATTGATTCATTCTGAGATACGATGTATAGGGTTATTGTCAGGACTGCTCTTGCGTCGTTCTTGCTGACCCATGCAACCCATGAAGGCTCCGGAGTTCATTAAGCAGATCAAAAAATATTCCTTTCGTCATACAAAACATATTGAAGAACCGCGTTAGATGGTCACGTAATAATTCACCCACCCATATATCACCAATTTGACTCAACATCATACATGGGTTTCGGTCAATGGATGTAAGATAATAATAGTACAACAAGGTAATGATTAGTGCGACTTTGCGGATGTGGTTAACTTCTTCTTCATCCATACTACAAAATAAGTACAATAATAATTTTTAAACTTCATCTAGGATAATTTTTAAACATCATCAATAGAGGACAAGAAAAAAAGAAAAATTACACCATGGAAATCGTGGCGAAACATAGAAGATACAATCGTAGAATATAAAATTAGTGCATATGATAAGAAATAAAAGCATAGTATCAACATGTAAAAAGGATAAGTGTCCATCACACAAACATGAAATAAAAATACAGGAAGTAAAATACATAATATCTAAAACATTCATTCATCCACAAAAGAGCGCAGGTATTTCACTCGGTATTGCGGTCCCAACTTTATAAAAAACTGTCTTATGGTTGGGTCTCGTAAGACCTTCACATATTTTATATAGTCGTCATCGTTCACCTTAACATCAGAATATATATTAAGGACTTCGAGGAGGTGTCCTACGAGGGAGAAGACCTTGCTTTGCAAGTTTCAACAAGTGTTTCAATGGTGTTTTTGATAAATGCAACTCCTTTATTCTTTTTGTCTACCTTGGGGCGTTTTGGCAGGCTAGTGGATTGAACATCTGTGTGGACTTGGTTGGGACTTTCTCCTAACTCACCTATCTGCACGATTTCCATGTCTTGTGCTGAGCTGCCAAATTTTATATCATTAGGGGTGAACGCATGCGTTCATGTTGCGACAACCCTAGTGAACATAACATCCAGTTTCTCCTCCAAAACTGGATCAATGCCAATGAATTTAAATTTTTTGGTTGACGATATTGCCTGAAATAGATTAAAAAATTTTATTAATGAAATCAATTCAATACAATATCTTTAAAGTAATATTAGATATATATACCTGTAATTTCTCAGTCCATCAATTGTACGCTTTGTTGGATTCTAACCCAATCCCGTTGATCACCTTTTCAGATCTTTCTATATTTTCCAATCCTTTCTTAATTGATCCCACTTGTTTTTCAATTTCATACGATCATAATCTCTTCTGGTCACTTCCATGAATTTAAACATAAGATTTTGTCACCCTTCTTTGTTAAAATATATGGTGAGTCTATTTCCTACCCCAACCTTCCTCAGACATAGATCACAGAATACAATAGTGACCTCTCTATCCGACATTGCCGATGATCTAGCCTCTTTAGCTTTACTCATTGAGTTCTGTCAGATTAACGGATAAACACAAAATATTTCTTTTCATAGCAATAATATTGATGAAGCATTAAAAAAATATGCTCTCCATTCATTGGGAAAAAATATGCTCTCCATTCATTGGGAAAAAAATTCCTCTCATCAAATCCGCATTAACCATACCAATTCTTTTAAATCCATAAAAAAACCAAGAGTCATTTAACTCTTCAAAAGCCTTCTTAATGATGGGAAAAAAAACGTCTACAGGAACCACCCAATTTGATTGTGTCTATAAGAATTTGTTAAAAATATGGATGTAATGAATGTAAATATTAAAGATTTGGAGTCATATATGTATATACATTAGAATTGTGTGGTATGTATGTAAATACCCTTAAAAGTAATCACCTTACTTATCATTTAATCAGATATAACTCAAATCATACATTTGAATAGGGTAGTATTTTGATTTCTCACAGTTTATCGAAGATATTGGACAATACAAATCGGCAAATTTTAATAGTATAAGTGCAATGCTAAACATGTCAGGAAACTATTCAGATGGTTTAAAAAGCTGTAAAAAAGAGAATACGGTAATTTATTCCAGATACTTGTGTTAGAATATGTAAAGAATGCTCATAAGAAAGTTTTCTCAAAACTCATTAAGCTGCATATAGGTGGACATAATGGTTATAAAAATAATAATTTTGATTTCATTCATTTGTCCCTAAAAATAAGCCCATCGTATTCGAGATATCTATGAAACATCATTTTTCGCAACCACAAAACAAAAAAAAAAACATCATCAATCACATTTCTTATCTTCAGCTCAGCAGATCCACCGAAAAGAAAACAAAACAAAAAAAAAGATCTAACCGGATTTCAGGAACGGTTGCAAATGAATAAGGAAGATGAGACACGCGAAGGAATAGGTATGTCTGTTGAGAGAAATGGCAAAGAAGAAATGTCAAATGTGAGTGAAGATGTCGAAGAAGAAGAGGAAAACACACAGGATCGATCGTTTAGGGCATGCGATGCGAAGGAGAAATGGACGAATGCGTTAAAATGCATGGTCACGGGAGTGGGCGAAAGCGTTAAAGGCAGGGTCACGGGGGTAAATATTACGCTCGAAAACTCGGACCGCGGGAAAACACACAGGATCGATCGTTTAGGGCATGCGATGCGAAGGAGAAATGGACGAATGCGTTAAAATGCAGGGTCACGGGAGTGCGCGAAAGCGTTAAAGACAGGGTCACGAGGGTAAATATTACGCTCGAAAACGCGGACCGCGGGGGTCGTCCCGCGGTCCGCTTCTTTTACAAAAATGAAAACGCCGGTTTTGATAATCCCATAATAAGTGTGAACCAAACATGACGGCGGCGTTTTCAAAACGCCGCCTGCACTCATTAGCTGCCCCAAACGGGCTCTGAGTCTCATCTACACGCAATAATCAAGTACATGTTCTCAAAAGCTACTGATAAAGCACATATAGTAATGCTGGCTTATTTGAAAATAAATAGCACTCAAATAATTATTTAAGGAAAAATATGAACGAAAGAAGTTAAGCACTTGCCAATCGTTCACATCCACAAAAGCATCATCAATTAAACGCCTTAATCCCACTTGTCTGAAACCTCACTTGTCAAAACAATTTGAACGCAAGTAGAACATATGATGCTTGTGTGATATAATGACTCAACATTTTAACCAGATCATTTTAGAAGCTTTCATAATTATTCAGACGAGCAATAAGTTGTGTTAAAAATCTCCTTTTCCCGCTTCTTATTTCCTCCATTTGTTCCTTTTAAATAATACAAAATTACAAGTTGATTTATTTCCTGTAAAGATCCTTCTCTTAAAACTACATTCATTTCCACTCTCTGCCCTATTTTTACCAAGTCTAAATCAATTTGCTCATGCACAACATAAGTAATTAAAGCATAATTTGTCATTTGCCGCCCAACACTTCAAGGTGCATTGTTTACTCGGTATGCTACGTAGACCCTATTCTTCATCAAGACATTCGAGATTAAAACCTCAAAGTTTCAGGTTTTATGTAGCACTTAAATCTTGACTATTCGTAAAACTAACACCCACATACCAAAAAAATAAAAATAAACACCCTCATGCCACAATTGACTAAATTTTAGACAAAATACCAAAAAACTATATATCAAGAGGTGGTAGAAATAAAAAACATTTTATATCAAGAGGTGGCAGAAATAAAAAGTTGTAATATTTAAGCAGCAGCAACAACAACAACAAAGCCTTAATCCCACTACACGGGGTCGGGTACATGATTACTTTTCTCCATGGCGTCCTATTTAGAGTCATACTTTCATTTAGTTCTAATAAATAAGATCATTTTTTTATACAATAAGCCCAAGTGTTCCTAGGTATATCTTTGTCTTTCTTAACATAAGTCGAATCTAAAACATCTACTCACCTGATTGAATCATCAGACGGTCAACGTTTAATGTGACCAATCCATCTAAGACTACTCTCTCTAATTTTGTTCATCACTGGAGCTACACCAACCCTATCACGGATATATTCATTTCGCATTTTGTCTCTGTGTAAAGCCACTCATCCACCTAATCATTCTCATCACAACAACACTTAACTTAATATTATGCTTCTCTTTTAAAGGCCAACATTCAGCTCCATAGAGCATTACAGGTCTCACTGCCATCTTATAAAATTTTCCTTTTAGTCTAAACTGTACTTTTCTATCACACAAAAGGCCCGAAGCATTCCTCCACTTCAACCAACTTGAATTCTACTATTAACATCCCCATCTATATCACCTTCGCTTTGAACAACATACCCGAGATATATAAATCGTTCACACCTTTTAATAATTTGATCACCCAAAGTTACACTTTTGCCACTCAAGCTACTACTACAAAAATTACATTCCATATATTCAATTTTAGTTCTACTCAAATGAAGGCCTTCAAACTCCAATGCTGATCTCCATAACTCAAGTTTTTCCTGACCTTTTTCCCTCGTCTCATTGCCGGTCGTTAAAAACTCCTTCTTTGAAAAATATAAAATGTAGTTTTTATTTCATTTAATATATATGTATATATAATATTTTAATTTAAAAAAAATGCGACTGGATGGATCTCATTCAATTAATAGTTTAAGTAACAAGCACAACACCGCAAGTAATGCACTTATCCTGAAGAATAGACCACATTATTTGATTCTGAGACTCAATTAAATAAACTAATGAACTTATGACATCCGTTTGGTCTACGAATCATTTATGTTGACAATATTCCATGGACTAAACTAATGAACTTATGACAAATTCCCCTACCTAATATTAAAAAATAGATATAATTTATATTACATGGGTTCTTAACACTCCCTATAGAGGCCGAACCCTATAAATAATTAATTCTCAAATAACTGAAGTCATTTAAGAGAACTCTCGATGATGATCAGAAGTATCTATTTTCATAAATTCAAAGTTTAGGGTTTCCAATGTTGGAAATGAAAAAGTCAAGTGGGAAAAGGACCAAATGGGAACCTTTATTTCTGGAATCAAAGGAAAGAAAAGTAGGAGATGTCACGAATCCTGAGTGGGGCGATCTTAGCCTGACAGTGTAATCGACTCGTGGACGATTTATTTTACAAAATATACAAATATGACGACAAAATAGATATTTGATGATGTTTGGCTGCAGCTATTCTAGTGTCGATGAATATTGTCATCCTATATTTTCACCAGGTCCCTAGGTCTGGTCCCGATGTCGTAGGATGCAATATTATTCCGCCTTATCAGCGGATGATTTTATCATTACGACACTTAAACCCTGAAACCGTCCAACTTACAGTCTTGCTTGATGGTTCATATATAGTCACAACTATATATCTGCGCTTATGTTTCAGACATAAATACCTAAATTAAACTAAGAAGTAAGGAACGAATAGAAGAAAAATGAGGTGAGAGAGAGGGACCAATCCATCTGAAAGAGCAAAGAAATGAATGGTAAATCGACCCTCAAAACTGTATTTAAAACTGTTTCAAACATCCAGTGATCTGAATTTGAAAAATTCATTTGAAACTTCCAATATTCAAATATTATAAGGATAAGATATTTAAGCCTCTCTCTAAAATCAATATAAAACACCAATAATCCTCATGTAAAGGCTGTAAAGAGATAAGAATGAGAGCGGGCAAACTTAGTACAACAAACAAAAATTAAGGGTTCACAGCCAGGGGCAGCAAAGGGAACAAGAACATCACAAAAATCCCCGCAGAAAGCACCCTTGAACCTACCGCTAGAGGCAACAGGGGGAACAAGAACATCACAAAAGTACTCAAGGGAAACGTCTCCCAAAAGCCCACGACCAGGGACAACAACAGGGAACAAAATCTCAACAAAAAGAATCCCAAAATCCCCAAAGGAAGCACCTCTAAAGTTACGGTCGGGGGTAGCAACAGGTCTTGGGTAAGGATCGCAGAGGGAAACATCTCAATAACAACAAAAAGCTTCACCAAAATAGTGTTCAAGGAAGCTCAAAACATTATTTTTTAAGCAGCAAGGCGGCTCCAAAACAACAGTTGCACAGGCCACCAAACAGTCCCCATATTCTCCAAAACCGCAGCTCAAACCATAGGCAAGAGCCCCCCCAAAATAGCAGTTAAACATCACCACATAACGCCTCAACTGCGGCCCAAAACTGCAGCCAAACATCATCAAATAAAGCCTCCACTGCAGTCAAACTGTGGGCAAACCAGCCCTAAATCGCAGCACGAACAGTGGGCAAAAGTTGTTCCAAAAACTGCCACAATATATACAACAGAACAATCAAACAAATCCCCAAAACCGCAGCTATGACAAGCAGCAAAAACCTCTAAAATCGTACTAAAACAACACTCAAAGCTGCCAATGAGGAAGCCCTAAAACCGCAGCAAAACAAGCAACCAAGAGGTCCCAAAAACTGCAGCTACATAGGTAACATAGAAGTGTCAAAATCATAGCTCACACTAGCCACGCACCGGTACACAAATTACAACCAACAAGCAACAAAACCATCCAAAGAACCTCCAAAATCGCAGCTAAGATAAGCCGCAAAAGCCTCTAAAATCGTACTAAAACAAAACCCAAATCTGTCCACAAGAAAGCCTCAAAACCACAACAAAACAAGTCACTGAAGGGTCCCAAAATGTGCAGTGATAGGAGCGACAAAGTCGCGAGTTTATAAGGTTTAAAAACTATACTTAGTCAAGCCAAAACATATCATAAATTCAGGCCAAATGAACTCCAAACT
This sequence comes from Phalaenopsis equestris, assembly GCF_001263595.1. Lineage (NCBI taxonomy): Eukaryota > Viridiplantae > Streptophyta > Magnoliopsida > Asparagales > Orchidaceae > Phalaenopsis > Phalaenopsis equestris. The sequence goes on from NW_018165365.1 coordinate 91,555, forward strand.
TGCATAAAACCGACTATAATTTTATTTTTTTTTTGCATATAACCAAACTGTAAAATTTCAGATTTCCCGCAAATGAAACAGTCAAATTGAAGATTTCTCATTTCCTTTCCACTTTTCTGTCTCCTCAAGCTATTATATAAACCCTTATATGTGTATTGATTCTTACAATTCAATCAAAGCTGTAATCTGTATTGATTTCTTTTGCATTATCGAACTGTTTATTGATAAATAAATGATCAATGTTTCGCCCTCAAAGAGAAATAATAGTTTAGGTGACATAAATGTAAATATATAAGAATTGGGTGGCATGTATGTAAATCAACTCAAATCCATATTAAAATTGATGTGGGTGTTATAAACGTAAATATTAAACTTTGGGTGTTAGGTATGTGAATACATAAGAATTTAATAGTATGTGTGTAAATTTTCTTAATAAAAGAGCTGTGAGATAGATGAGATTGTTCAAGTGTCATATGAATAAATACCAATGCAAATCAAGAAATCTGCATGTGCAGGTATATCCGTCTAGGTAACAAACATAAAATAAGTCAAATTTTGCATACATCGACACCAGTATTTGGGATATAGAGTTGTTCTAAGGATAAAGAGACAAAAATTTGCACACGTGCATGCTAAAATCTGCACGCATACATGCCAACCTCAAATACTACATGTGTAAATACAGGTGAATCGCATGGTGTATAAGCAAAATAGTAAAGAAATGATCAACTCCTCTTCTATACAAAGATCCCTAAAGAACCACAAGAGTTTCAACTTGCAAAGAACAAACCCATGTGAATTTCAGATTTTAAACAGTTAATCATATAGAAAATTTCTGATCCTACAAAAGAATGATTTATATAGATAGATACGTCTGCAGGGATCGTTGATATGCACTTCAAAGTTCTCCAACCAGTACGAATAACAAATAAAACCTTTCAGATTAACAAAAAAAAAAAGACATCAAAGTCCTTGAATTATTGCAAATATCAAATAAAATCTTTCCGATTTTCAAACGAGCAAGGCGCCAGTCTCCCTACTATTGCAAACATCAAGTAAAAATTTTCAGATTTTCAAAAAAGCAAGTCGCCAAGGACTCCCTACTATTACAAACATCAAGTAAAAATTTTCATATTTTTTTTAAAAGCAAGGCACTAAAACTTTCCGACCTTTGCAAATCAGATATGAAAGCTTTCAAACATTCACACATAGAACACCAACTTTCAGATTTTCAAAAATTTCAAATATTTTAATAAGCAAATCTTCGAATCTTTCAGACTTCTCTACAACAGAATTATCATACTTTCAGATTTCCAAAAGAAACATCAAAAGCTTTCAACCTTCCCCCCCCCCCCCCCCCCCCGACCACTATAAACGGAGTAAAGCAGCACAAAAAAATTTGATGACCATTAACTAAAACCAAGGTAAATTTCCCCCCCCCCCCCCCCCCCCCCCTCTCTTAAGTAAAATAAAAGAAAGAAAAGAAAGATTCTCGGATTTTCATACTTTTCATATTTTTTTATGTGAACACATAACTTTCCTATGGGAAGGACTTTGATTTGCATGTTTAAACGATGGCTGCATGGACTACAAAAGCAAGCCAAAATAGAGCTACCCTCATATAAAAAACCCATATAGAAGAAATAACTCCGCATGAACGAATCACATGCGAGAAACTTTATATACATAAGCCATGTATGAGAATGAGCATTGCATAACCCAGTAACAGATGAAAACTACCTTCAACAAGTAATTATTCACATAAATCTTGTTGAAATAAAAATGAGCAATTGCATGAATTAAAACCCAACTTTTCTAGTTTATGTATGTAAAAAAAACGAGGGCTTACGAGATTTAGAAAGATGCTGCAATATAAACTTCCCAAGCCGAATGTAGACATTTATTATAATCACATATATTGCCAACGAACATTAAAGCCCCTCATTCGAACATAAGTATCATCTAAAATAACTATTGTGCATGTGTTTCAGATTTTGACTGATTGAAATAAGAAAAATAAGCTCGAGTTGATCATAAACGATCCTAATCCAACAACCTTTTTATATTAATCCGGGAAATTGTAGTTTATGACAAATGATAAGAAAGGGAAGAAATTTGTTACCCCATGCGCTCGATAAATCGATGAGTTTGAATGATTGAGAAAGATAGAAGAGCGTTAATTAGTAAAGCATGTAAGATCAACCCCCTCTCCAAAGCTTCAACCACAAAAAACCTCCCTCAAGTGGAGTTTTTGAAGTCGGGGGGGAAGGAGAAGGTTTACTTCAACTTATCAGAGGGGTGAGCCGAACCAAAGGGGATCGGCGGGAGTGGTGACAAATGGGCACAGAGGGAGTGGCGACAGAGAGTGCGAGCATGGAGGGTAGGCGGCGACAGAGAGTTCGAGCGTGGAGGGTAGTTAGCGACATATCGTGCGATTTTATTTGTGTGCGACGTCCTAGCAAGATGGGTGTCCTTCCTAGCTGAAATCAACGTTCCACATGCGCCAACGCAATCTATTTCGTCATCGTTCGAACAATTTTGTCGATGATCGGGCTAAAAAATGAGTTAAACTCAGTGTTCTTCAAATTTCGAGTTCATGATCGATTGTTTCAAAAGTTTATTTATGTTTTGATTAATAATGCAACATTTAAAGGCATAAGCAATGTGATCCGAAATACAAAATTTGTGCACGCGATGGTGCAAATTGTGAATAAAGCAATCTTAGAGCTTAATGGTTCTATGAGGACTTCTTTTGAGTTCCTTCATGTTAGTTTCAACCTCCTAAGTGCAGTGCTAGAGGTCAAGAATCAGCTAGAGGTCAAGAATCACACATGTGGAACTCCTAAAAGAGTAAAGAAGTTCTTTGAATTTCCAAAATGAAGTGGGTCCCATTACTAAGGCTCTAAGATAGTCGAAGAGAAAATCTTAAGGCTAGACCCTAAACCTTAAGAAGAAAACAAGACCTAGCCAAAAATGATGTCAACAAATGACAGAGACCTATCCCAAATGCTGAGATTGGAGAGAAGAGAGGCGGAGGCCTAACCCGAATGCTGAGATTCTGCATTTGGTTTAGGCCTCCGCCCTACTCCCTTCTCAACAATCTCAGTATTCAGGATAGACTTCCGCCCTACTCCCCTTCTCAGCACTCAGCACTCAAAATAGGCCCCTGCCCTACTCCCTTATCAGCAATCTCAGCAATCAGGATGGGCCTCTGCCCTAATCCCTTATGAGCCATCTCAGCATTTGAGATAAGCCTCAACACTCAATATTCATTATAGGCCTCCGCCCTACTCCAATCTCAACACTTGCTACCTCTTGGGTGGGATGCGAGTTTTAGAACTTTCCTTCCAAATGTAGTGAAATTTTTTCGATCGGTCTTTGAGTTGGATATGACTCCTTGTGCTTTCCATCTCAACCCGGTCTCCTCACTTTTCTAAAATTTGAAATTTCCGCAAATTAAAATCAAACAAATCAAAAACAAAATCTAACTGAAATTCAAATCCAAATTGAAATTGAAATAAAAATTAAAAAAGCAAAACAAATCAAATCCACGTTTGAAATTTGAAAACTCAAATTCACAGCTCCATATTGAAATACACCTGCTAATTCACCAACGGAAACAATTCTCACTCAATTGTACGCTTTGTTCTATGTTGGCTTAGACGACTGTGTTGGTTTTGTTGATCTCTTTGGTAAACACCAATACACGCATTGTGTTTGTCCGACACACCACACCTATTAGGAGTTCATTTGTCGACCTCATTTTTGGTGAGTTCTAATAGGGTCTAGCCTTAGGATTCTCTTTTCGACTATCTTAGAGCCTTAGTAATGAGACCGACCTCATTTTTGAAAATCAAACTACTTGTTTTCTCTTTTTGAAGTTCTGCATGTGTGGTTCTTGACATCTAGCACTTAGAAGGTTGAAACTAACATGAGGGAACTTGAATGGGGTCCCCATAAAACCATTAAACCCTAGGATTGTCTTATTCACAATTTATTTTTGGTGAGTTTTAATAGGATCTAGCCTTATGATTCTCCATTCGACTATCTTAGAGCCTTAGTAATAAAACGGCCTCATTTTTGAAATTCAAACTACTTTTTTTCTCTTTTTAAATTTTCGCATGTGCGGTTCTTGACATCTAGCACTTAGAAAGTTGAAACTAACATGAGGGAACTCGAAAGGGGTCCCCATAGAACCATTAAACCCTAGAATTATCTTATTCACAATTTGCACATTCACGCGCACAAATTTTTGCAACTCGGACAGTCGACATGTTTACTTATCACAATTCACATCACTTACGCCTTTAAATGTTGTATAATGAATTAAAACTTATATAAAATTTTGAAGCAATCGATCACGAACTCGAAATTTGAAGAAAACTGAATTTGACACATTTTTGACACAATCATCGACGAAATTGTCCAGACGATCCCAGATGACGAAACAGACTCCGCCAACGAGTTTGGAACGTCGATTTTAGCTTGGAAAGACACTCATCTTGCTCGGACGGCGCGCACAAATAAAATCACACGAAAATTGACGTGCTTAAGTGCAATAAAATAAAATAAAGAAAAATACCTAATTAAAAAATAAAACTCACGCACCCGAGCCCTCACCCCGCCTATTCCTCTCGCACATGGCTTGCCTCTTCTTCCGAGTCACGACCCAGGCGAAGCCCTAGGGCCAAATTTGCCCAAGCAAACTCCCCTTCTCTTCTTTGAGATATTTCGGCTTGAGGACCCCTCTCCCCCGTGCTCCAGTTTCTGGTAAAGCTTCCCCTTTGTCACCACCTACCCTCCACGCTCCCTGCACTCCCGGTCACCACTCCTTCTGCGCCGCGTTCGTCGTCACTCATGTCTGTCCCCTTGGTTTGGAGGTAAACCTTCTCCTTCCCACCTACCTGGCTATAAAAACCCACTTGTGGAATATTTTCTATTGTTGAAGCTTTGGAGAGGAGGTGCTGCCAAAATTCTGGGTTGTTGTTAGATCTTCCTTGTTTTACTAATTGGCGCTCTTCTATTTTTCTCAATCATTCAAACTCTTCGATTTATCGAGCGGTTGGGGTAACAAAATTCTTTCCTTATCATTTGTTGTAAGCTACAATTTCCAGGGATTAATATAGAAATATTGTTGGATTATGATCGTTTATGATCATCAGGCTTATTTTCCTTACTTCAATCAGTCAAAATAAACACATGACTTGGGTTAGTTATTTGAGATGGTATTTATGTTCGTATGAGGGGCTTTAGTGTTCATTTGCAATATATGTGATTATCCCAAATTTGTAAATTCGGCTTGGGAAGTTTATTGTGCAGCATCTTTCTAAATCTCATAAGCCCTCGTTTTTCTTTACATACATAAACTAGAGAAGTTGGGTTTTAATTCTTGCAAATATTCATTTTTATTTTAGCAAGATTTATCTGAACAATTACTTATTGAAGCTAGTTTTCATGTGTTACTTGGTTATGGAATGTTCATTCTCAAACATGGCTTTTGTATATAAACGTTCTCACATGTGATTTGTTCTTGCGGAGTTATTTCTTTTATATGGGTTGTTTATATGATGATAGCTCTAAGTAATGGAAGAGCTATCATTACTTCATTGGTGAGTTTGTCCATGCAACCACCGTTTAAGTATGCAAAGCAAAGTCATGTGTGTTATAGGATGATCCCATATAGAAGAATTATTCTACACAAGCAATAATTCTTCATTGGTGAGTTTGTCCATGCAACAACCGTTTAAGTATGCAAAGCAAAGTTCTTCCCATGCGAAAGTCATGTGTTCACATATAAAAATATGAGAAGTATGAAAATCCAAAAAATTTTCTTCTCTTTTATTTTACTTAAAAAAAGAGAGGTTTGAATGTTTTTAATGTTTCTCTTGGAAATCTAAAAGTATGATAGTTCCATTATAGAAAAGTCTAAAAGATTCGATGATTTGTTTATAAAATAAATTGAAATTTTTGAAAATCTGAAAGTTAGTGTTCTACGTGTGAAAGTTTAAAAACTTTCATATCTTATTTACAAAGGTCGGGAAATTTTAGTACTTTGCTTTTAAAAAAATATGAAAATTTTTACTTAATATTTGCAATAATACGGAGACCTTGGCGCCTTGCATTTTGAAAATTTGAAACTTCTATTTGATGTTTGCAATAGTAGGGAGTTTATGATGCCCTGCTCTTTTGAAAATCTGAAAACTTTTACTTGATGTTTGCAATAGTAGAGAGTTCTTGGTGCACTGCTCTTTTGAAAATTTGAAAACTTTTGCTTAATGTTTGCAATAGTAGGGAGTCCTTGGCGCATTACTCTTTTGAAAATCAGAAAGGTTATATTTGCAATGATTCGACGACTTTGATGTATTGCTTTTATTTGTGAATCTGGAAGGTTCTATTTGTTATTCGTAATGTTTGGAGAACTTTGAGTGCATATCAACGATCCCTGCGCACGTGCCCACCTATACAAATCATTCTTTTGTAGGATCAGAAATTTTCCAACTTTTTAAAATCTGAAATTCACAAGGTTTAATTCTTTGCAAGTTTGAAAGATTTTGGTTCTTTATTTCTAAACATTTGAAAACTTGGGGATTTTTGTATAAAATGGGAGTTGATCCTCTTTATTGTTTTGCTTATATATCAAGTCATTCACTTGTATTTACACATGTAGTACTTGAGGTTAGCATGTATGTATGCAGATTTTTGCATGTACGTGTGCAGATTTTTGCCCCTTTATCCTTAAAATAGCTCTATATCCCAAAATACGGATGTCGATGTATGAAGAATTTGACTTCTTTTATGTTTGTTATCTATACGGATATACCTACACATGCAGATTTTTTTATTTACATTGGTATTTATTTATATAGCATTTTGTCACTCTCATTTATCTCACAATTCTTTTATTAAGAAAATTTACACACATACTAAGGAATACTTATGTATTTACATACCTAACACCCAGAGTTTGGTATTTACGTTTATTAACACCCACATTAATTTTAATGTTGATTCGAGTTGGTTTATATACATGTCATCCAATTCTTATATACCAACATTTATAACACCTAAACTATTGTTTTTTTTTAGGATGAAACATTGATCATTTATTTATCAATAAACGGTTCATTTGGCAATGCAAAAGAAACCAATACAGACTACAGCTTTGACTGAATTGTAAGCATCAACACACATAAAAGGGCTTATATAATTGCTTGGGGAGATGGAAAAGTGGAAAGGAAAAGGGAAATCTGAAGTTTGACCGTTTGATTTGCGAGAAATGGGAGATAGAAAAGTGAAAAGGAAAAAAGAAATCTAAAATTTGACCGTTTGATTTGCGAGAAATCCGAAATATTACGATTTGGTTTTATGCAAAGAAAAAAAATCTGAAATTTTGTGCAAGTCGGTTTTATGCAAGTTGAGAGTTTATTTGGTCTGAATTTATGCACTGTTTTGGCTTGATTAAGTGTTGTTTTTTAACTTTATAAACTCGCGGCTTTGTAGCTTCTATACCTTCAGGTTTTGAGACCCTTCGGTAGCTTGTTTTGTTGCAATTTTGGGGCTTTCTCGTTGGCATATTTAGGTGTCATTTTAGCACAATTTTGGAGGCTTTTGCAGCTTGTCATAGCTGTGGTTTTAGGGATTCTTAGGAAGATTTTATTGTTTGTGGGCTGTAATTTGCAAATTGGTGCTTGACTAGTGTGAGCTATAGTTTTGGCACTTCAATGCTACCTATATAGCTGCAGTTTTTGAGACCACTTGGTGCTTGGTTGGATGCGGTTTTAGGGCCCTTTGGTGACTTGTTTTGCTGCGGTTTTGGGGCTTTCTCGTGAGCAAATTTGGGTGTTGTTCTAGTATGATTTTAGGGTTTCGTTGGATGGTTTTGTTATATAAATTGACAGTTTTTTGGAGCAGCTTTTGCCCACTGTTTGGGCTACGGTTTAGGGCTGGTTTGCCCACTGTTTGGTTGTAGTTTTGAGCTGCGGTGGAGGCTTTATTTCATGATGTTTGGCTGCAGTTTTGGGCTACATTTGAGGTTTTATATGGTGTTGTTTGGCTGTTGTTTTGGGGGGAGAGGCTCTTGCATATGGTTTGAGTTGTAGTTTTGGGGAATATGAGGACTATTTTGTGACCTGTGCGGCCGAAGTTTTGGAGTTGTCTTGCTGCTTAAAAAATGATGTTCTGAGCTTCCTTAAACACTATTTTGGTGAAGCTTTTGATTGTTATTGGGATGTTCCCTCTGCGATCTTTACCCGAGAGCTGTTGTTATACCTGGTTGTGGCTTTAGAGGTGCTTCCTGTGGGGTTTTGTGATCTTCTTTTGTTGAGATGTTGCTCCCTGCTGTTGTCGCTGACCGTGTGCTTTTGAGAGACATTTCCCGTGAATACTTTTATGATATTTTTGTTCCCCTGCTGCCCCTAGCCGTGACTTGAGAGGTGCTTTGTGAAATGATTTTTGTGATGTTTTTGTTCTCTTTGCTGCCCCTGGTTGTGAACCCTTAATTTTTCTTTGTTGTACTAAGTTTGTCTTCCCTTTGCTTCCCCTAGCCGTGGCTTGAGTCTTAAATGTCTTATCCTTCTAATATTGGAATATTGAAAGTTTCAAATGAATTTTTCAAATTCATATCATTGGATGTTGGAAATGGTTTTAAATACAGTTTTGAGGGCTGATCCACCCTTCACTTCTTTGCTCTTTCATATGGATTGGTCTTTCGTCTCTCTCATTCTATTTTTTCTTATTTTTTTTCCTTGTTTCTTTGTTTGATTTAAATGTTTATGCCTGAAACATAAGCGTGTATATATAGTCATAGCTATATATGAACCATCAAGCAAGACTGTAAATTGAATGATTTCGGGGTTTAAAGTCCGTGATGATAAATGCATCCGGTGAAAGCGGAATAATATTGCATCCTACGACATCGAGACCCGACCTAGGGACCTGGTGAGAATGTAGTATGACAATATTATTCACCAACACTAGACTAGTGAGGACACTTATCTTCTTAGGCTGCTGGCGGTCCTAACCCGACAGTGAAATTGACTCGTAAGCAATTTATTTTACAAAATATAAAAATATGACGACATAACAAATAATTTCTTTACAACATAAATATTTTCGATTGCTAAGTAAAAGAAATCAATTTTCGCATATATGTGTGACAAACCACAAACTTTAAATAATACAATCTGATTGTCCACTTATCAATTACTTGTACTGAGCTAAGAATTGCCCTCCTAATATTATTTTGTAGGAAATTTCTAGTTTAATGTTGGGCTTTATACACGTGGATGACCGATTGTTCCCTTCAGACTCCTTCGGGAATACTAAAATCTGAGTCCACCCCGAACCTGAATTCTTACACTCCAATTCGGTTATTTATAGTTCGTTTGCTATTTTTTTCGGGTTTTCTCTGTGTTTCCATCTAATTTTCTTCGAGTTTATTTTGTGTCACTTTTGGTTTTCTTCAAGTTTTCCATGATATGTTTTGTCATTAGGCTCTTACATATACGCACATGTTTGCACTCCTAGCTCAATTTTATGCGATACTTGTTCACTCTTACAAGTGACACTTATTTACTTTTAACTACGGCACTAACCTCATTTTTAGGAGTAGCAGACACGTCAGGTACACATGTTTATATTATATTCACAGAACATTTTTTTACAGCACTCATTACTGCACGTTTTACTGTTTCTATTTGTCGCACATTTTACTACTTTTGTTTAATGTTATTTACACCATTTTCCTTTATTACACTTCCTTAAAGCGTATTTTGTTTATACATGCATTAAATTAATTGCAAGACCTTAAGGATAGAGAACAATATTCGGTGGATACTATAAAACCTAAACATACTCTTTAATTAATTGGATTAATAATGACTGAAATTAAAAAAACATAAGACATAAAATACTAAACCTGAAACTGCTATGACACGAAGCATAGAGCAAACCCTCCAAGGCAGCACGACGAAACCGCATTAGGCGGAGGATGACGATCTACAACAGCAAAACAAGTCTACATCAACTAAACTCATCCATTAGTTTAAATAACAAGCAATAAGATTTCGAGGTAGTCTGCTTAGTGTGACATAAATTCACTCTATATTTTAGGTCTTTGCACAGTCATATTGTGCAATCTAAGCTTAAACTCGCTTCAGGTTTCGAGGTTGTCGTCCGATACGACGTAAATCCTCCTACCTTCCAGGTCATTTGTATGACTGTGTCATACAAATGTAATCCCTAAATAATAAAACTGACAGAATGAAACATCAAGTAACATCTTCTCAAAAGTGAAATCAAACAATAGAATAGTTTGAGAAATCAGCGAGGTTCCACTCAAGAACCATGACATCCCCTATTTTTCTTTCCTATGATTTCAAAAATAAATGTTCCCATTTGGTCTCTTTCCCACTTAACTTTTTCATGTCCAACATTGGAAATTCTAAACTTTGAATTCATGAAAATAGATACCTCTGATCATCATCGAGAGTTCTCTAAGTGATTTCAGTCATTTGACTGAAAATAAACTATAGGGGTCTGCCTCTACAGGAAGCTTTAAGAATTCATGTATAAATAAATCCTATCTAATTTTCAATATTAGGTAGGAAAATTTGTCGGGATAGGTGCATTAATTGTGGTGTTGTGCTTGTTCACTTAAATTATCATATGAATGAGATCCATCCACTCTCATTTTAAAAAAAAAATTAAAATATTATTTTCATAAAATCAATATATACATATATATTAAATTAAATCAAAACTACATTTTACATTTTTCAAAAAGAAATTTTTAACGACCAACACTCATCCACGTAAAGAATATCATCAGCAAAAAGAATACACCAAAGTACATCCTTTTGTAAATATCCAGTAAGACCATCCATTACTAAAGCAAAAAAAATATAGGCTTAAAGCCAATCCTTGATGTAATCTAACAGAAATAGGAAAATATTTGTTCAATCCTTCTTAAGTTTGAACAAAAGTAACAGCTCTGATAAACATGTCTTTAATGACTTGAATATAAGTCATATCAACACCTTTCTTCTCAAGAAATTTCCAACGAATATCTCTTAGAAACTTATCATAAGCTTTTTCTAAATCAATAAAAATCAAATGTAGATCATCCTTATTATCTCTGAACTTATCCATCAAACTTCTCTATAAATGTATAGCTTCCATAATAGACCTACCCGACATAAATCCAAATTGATTATGAGAAATCTTTGTAATACGTCTTAACATATGTTTAATTACCCTCTTCCATAATTTTAAAGTATGACGCATCAACTTAATTCCTCTATAATTTGCACTCTTGTGCATCCACTTTATTCTTCAAAATGAGGACCAAAATACTCTTCCTCCACTCCTCAGGCATCTTGTTTTTTAAAATAATATTAAAGAATTCAGTAAGCCAAGAAACTCCCAAATCTCCTAAATATATCCACACTTCAATTGGGATATCATCAAGTCCTATAAACTTTCCACCCTTGGATATTTTTAAAGACTCCTCAACTTATTTTTCACTAATGCAACGGTAAAAATGAAATTTTATTATTATTAATGATATTAAGATCACTAAGGTCGATCATATTTCAAAAACTTCAATAAAAAGTTGATCAAAATAACTCACCCACCTGAGTTGTAATATTTTAAGCATTAAAACTAAATTTTGAAAAGGAAGCAACAAGCATTCAAGAAAACCATTTAACCAAACCTTAGATTTCAATCAAACATATTAAAATAACTTTCAGCCAAATAAAAAATTTGATATTCACAATGCATTTATTTCCAACCGCACATGGTGAATTCAAATTTAGATTTATTTAAACACTAAAAAGCTATCTTGCGAGTCCTTCTGAATTCTCTTTTCAATCCAGCCACATAAGCCCTAATAGTGAGTAAACAACCCATTGATTTTATTTTCAAATTGGTTGGCTTCAGATTAAGAAAAAAAAAAAAAGAGCAAATCAAACGAAGAATATAGAAGTGGAATGAATCAGCTAGAGCAACAAGACTAATACCTAAATTAGACATTAGATTAAATACTTGAAGAAACTATGTGCAAGTATGAGTATGATTCTATTGATACATAAAATATACATCAAGTGGTAGATGCAAAATAAAAAATATTGATACATAAAATATCAAAACTAAAAAGAAGAAAATGATTGGAAACTCACCAGAAAATTATTTTCAAGTGGAAAATTGCTTACTTCAAGCTATATCCATTTTGCCATGGAATACAATATGGTGATTGCAAATATTATCCTTCATAGCAAACATAGCAAAGCAAATTGGATGCTAGAGGAGTGAGAAACAAAAATGCGAGTCTCAAACAGCAAAAGTAATCCAAAGCAGATTAAAAACTATATAGAAAATGTTAGTGTTGTGAGTCAGGCCGACCCATGAGCAAGCTTAGACTCGACTCAATAAATGGCTAAAGAGCCGAGCCCAATGAGCTAAAAAGCCAAACTTGATCAAGTCCAGACTCAAATCGTTAGGTTGTGAGCTAGCCTATTTAAATATCATTATTTATAAATACACTTATATCCAAATTTAATAGTTTAAGCATAAAGTTATTAAAAATATTTAAAATTTATTGTTCACTTTCTTACATCAAATAACTTATCATTATTTTTTAAATTGATATTCTTCGTATCGCTTTACTATAACTATTAATAAAATTATAATCATAATTTCTCAATCATCATAAATGAGTAAACATGTGAGCCAACTTGATGATTCACAGATTCAGGTCACTTCAAATTGTTATCTTCTTTAAAAATAGAAATAGGGTGCAGGAACTATAGTTTAATTTCAATTTATATGTCCTGGTATAAGTGTTTCAATTTGTTGTTGTGTTTCAATATTTTAAGATGACATACTTGTAATTAGGATAGCCTATCCTATATAAATAGGGGCTATTTTGTGTGGGCTAAAGATGGGGAGTATTTTGATTGGCTATAAGAAACTTTCTTGTATCCTTCCTAGTTACGGAGTAAATTCAATATCCTGGATTTTCAATATCCAAGTGGTGATCAGCCATCGTTCATTATAGTTTATGGATTCTTCCCTTTCTTAGGATTTTTGGTCCAAACATTTTCCTGTTTCATGAATTTTCCAAAGTGCAAATTTATAATTTACTTTATTTATGATATCATCATGATATTAGAGCATGGTTCTTACACATATTTTCTCTTCTTTCTCTGAGTTCTTGAACATTTTATTCTTTTTCTCTCCTTTTTTTTTAATTCTCCTTCTCTATATTTTTGTACCGAATCTGCGAATAGTATTTGCCCATATATTGTCTAGAATTTGCATACAAAAGTCTACTTGTTGTCTAGACTTTGTATTTTCTAAAGTTCAGTGGCTGCAAGAGTTACCTTCTGGTTTTTTCTATCATGATTTCCTGAGTTTGTAGTCCAGGTGTCCACGTTCTTTGCAGTCTTGGTTTGTTGATTTCTATCTGGATTCTCCATTTTGGCCGCATTTTCTCTGTCGTCCAATCATGGGTTTCTTCTGTTCAGTCGTGGAAGGTTGATAATGCTCTGTCTTAGGCTTCTTGATTCAAATTCTTTCCCAAAAATTTTGAATAGTTTGTTGTCCCTGCATTTTTTTGCGGTTTTTTACTTCTTTCGATCATGACGCCAAGGAGGAACAATGTCCATCAAACCCGAGATTTGATTGTAGAATAAATACCACAAAAAAGTCGTCATCTACAAACAAGATTGGTGCTTCCTGAACGACGAGAACCTGAATAAAATCAACATGAACCTGAAAATTAGATGATGATCGAGAAAGAAGATAACTCATTCCATCAAGAGACATCTAGTGGCAACCTCTGTGTATATTGAGGCATGAAAATCGACGAAAATCTCCAAATTTCGAAATCAAAATCAACTCCCCTAATTTTGATGAAAGATTAGATCACTATGAATTCGTCAATTGTCTATAAATAGTTGAATGAATTTTAGAATTCAAGGAGATTCCACAAAAACATATCGTCAAACTAGTGGTGATCAAATTGAAGAACTTCTCACATTAGTAGGAAAACAAGAAACAAATTCGACAAAGAGAGGGTAAATCCAAGATCATCTTGCAAAAAAAATGAAAAATAAATACAACTGAAATTTTTACCAAATCATTACCGACAAGAAGTCTTCATCCTGCTTCATAACCTTCAACAAAAATTATTCGTGGAGGAATGTCATTGAATTTGAAAAGTTGGGGCTTAAGTGCAATCATTCCAAGCCCACATAGCACTACTGCACGTTTTCTGGTATTCTACGACCATCTATCGATAATGTGTTTCAACTCCAAAAATTCTAGACATTACAAGACGTGACTAATTTGGCGGTGAAGGTTGAAAAGTAGAAAAAATTGAGTAAGTACACACCAATATGTGATCCTACAAATGATTTGGGCAATTCAAGCAAATTAGTAGACTTTCGGGCACAAGCCAGTGGGCAAAATGCTAAAAGCAGCAGCAAAATAGCTATCCAGTCGCAGGAGACTACTACCACAATGAGAGAAGGAACTAAATCCAGTATATGGTGCTTCAAATGTCATGGGTTCGATCACATAGCCTCGAATTGTCCTAACCAACACATTATTTCTTGGTGGAAAAGGTTGATTAAGAGAAAAATGATGTAGTGGAAGAAGATACTAATCCAATGAGGGTTCAAGTTCTACAAGCGGACGAAGGGAATTACTTGTGATAAAACTCCTCCTAAAGTATCCAAAAATATTCTAATAAAAATTAGTTATGACATAACATCTTTAGAACTTGGTGCACTGTTCAGGACAAAGTTTGTAACTTTATCATCAATGTTGAAAGTTGTGAGAACATGGTTGCAACAACCATGGTAGAAAAGCTTGTGCTAACAACTCAACCTCATCCACATCCCTACTAACTCATGTGGCTCAAGAAGGGGCTAAAACTAAAGTCAATCGACAATGCATGCTGTCATTTTCGATTGGTCTAAAACTTCAGTGGCAGCTTTTACATAATGTAATTCATATTATATAATCTGTCGTGATAATATGATCGTCTTACAATTCATGATGAGTATTATTTCTTTATCAAAGAGGGAATTCAAACCACATTGGAGCCTATGAACGAAGAGCATTAGGTGAAAATTGAAATCAACACTTTTACTCCATTGCATTTGAAACATCTTTAGGAGACAACTATGGGGAACCACTTAATCATAACCAAGAGTTCCAAATACCTACCTCCAACTCCTTCCAAACTGCAGGGATTGACACAATAGTTCGAAGACATTTCCGACAGAGATTCCTAAAGGATGGTTTCCTATGAGAAAGGTACAACATTCCATTGACCCCGTGTTTGGTTCGTTCATTCCCAACAAACCTACATATAAAGTTTCCAAAGTAGCACGAGGAACTTCAACACCAAGTGGTTGAACGACAAAGGCTTGAAGCGACATAGTACTAGCCCGTGCATGATCTGGCTTTCATGGTTCCAAAGAAAGATGGATTTGAAGATTCGATGTTGGAAGATGCTTGGATCAGTAAACTTAAGATCAGTAAACTTAACCTACACATGGAGATTAAAGTGACTCCATCGTTTCTCAATATCTCCGAGTTGGTTGGTCATTAGGAATCTGATTCTAAGATTGCTCAATATAAGGTAACCTTGCCAATCTCAGGAGAATGATTTAGAAGCTAGAATTTTATTTCAATTTATATATCTTGATATATGTTTTTCGGTTTGTAGTTTTCTATATGTTTTAGGATGGCCTGCAATCAAGAAAGTTTAGCTGATATAAATAGGGGTTGTTTTGTGTGGGCTAAGGATTGGGAGTATTTTGAATGGTTGTAAGAACCGTTCTCGTATCCTTTTAGAGTAAGATGTGTATTCAGTACCCTACATTGGCCCCCCAGATAGTGATCAACCATCATTCATTATAGTTTATGCATTCTTCTCTTTTTTGGGATTTTCAGTCCAAACTTTTTTTTATTTTCTAAATTTTGAAGTGCGCTTTTCTATTTTACTTTATTCCTGGTATCATAGGGTTTCACCACTTTTAGAGCCATATTTCTCGTTACAAATGAACATGAACCGACTTTTTAATACAAATTTCACTAATTGTCACCATTGCAGGATGCAATTAAAAAAAAATTTTGCAAGAATAGAACGTACACACACACACATATATATACACATGCACGAGTGTATGTATGTATATATACATACACACGTCAATAATAAAATTCCATACTACAACAGTCCAACACCATCATAATATCCACGCAGCTGTCATGATATTCTCCTTGTGACAGAGAAGCAACACTACTCTTAGCAATAACATTTTCAGTTGTAATACTAGATATCATCATACCATTGAATAAGTGCGCAAGTGATGAGATACTAAGCACTAATGGCCTAGAAAAAAATGAGCTCATGTTCAGTCTGAACTATCTAAGTCACAATGGCATGCAAATCCTGAAAGCATTTTACAATCGTGAGAAGTTAGACAATCAGGTCCAAGACCGTGAGTTATTCAAAGAAGGCAGCCAATAGAGAGTGGAACAAAAGGGAACAAAAGTTATCCAAATATATCAATAATCAAACCATTTTTAAAACACAAACTTATGACTATTGGTGAGTGCAAAACATCAAAAGGCATCAAAATCATGCATATGACAAAAAAATGAAAAAATTCATTAGTGCCAAAAAGCTTCCAACTTCCACAACAAAGGACCTATGGAAAGCTTACGAGAATTCTTCCAAGGGAATCCTCTTGGGAATATGTATAGTAACTATAGAAACACCTGCCATTATATATCCACTCAAAGAGAGCCCTAAACATCGATGTTCAATGATATTGAAGACACAAAGGCATTGCAAATCCACAGAAAGAAAATGCTATGCAGCAGAGGATGAGCTGAACAAACATTACATTCAATGGATTAATCTTCAACCTTAAAACATGGCAACTTCTAATGTTATATCTGCTCCAACAATTGATCTTTAACTCACCTTTATAGGAACATGCACTACTATAAAACAATCATTGAATCTCTTGGAGAGGGGATCATCATATCTTTATATCAAACATGACCCTATACAGATTTAAGATAATACTGCACTACTAAAAACATACAACTCAAGTGAATATTTGTATTTTATTCTTCCCGTATAGTGAATAATTTCATTATGGTTACCTTATAATGCATGCATATCAAAAGATTAAACCGCAGTAAATCGTTTGCCCATTACTCTTCTTGTTGCATCATCTTTGTCTTCTAATAAATTACCTATAATATAATTCATTGTCAATCTATGAACTATTGATATGTAAATTTCACATATCTCGAGTAAGTTAATTCCAGTATCACATACCTTCAAAAGATTAAACCACTTTAAATCGTTTGCCCATTACTCTTCTTGTTGCATCATCTTTGTCTTCTAATAAATTACCTATAATGTAATTCATTGTTAATCTATGAACTATTGATATGTAAATTTCACATATCTCGAGTAAGTTAAGTCCAGTATCACATTCCTTGGCGATATTTGAAAGAAACATCAATATTATATTTCAATAGGAAGGGAATAACACTAAAGAAAACAACAACATAGTTTGTTCAATCTAAATCTCATATTTAAATTGGTACAATGTATTTTGAATGTCATATTGGTTAAACCATTAATAATTGTATTTTCATCACTCAAACACACATGGACGCTCTCATGGGCAGTTGCATGCTTGATTGAAGACGCTCTCATTATAACAATAATCAGCAATATTCTCAACTATCAACCAACTCATGTTGTCTAATCAACTTATATGCAACACAAAGAAAAAGGCACAATAATTGATATTTGTTGAATCTCTTTAGGACTATGATCCCATATAATCCGTAAACCTTACTACCGAACGACCTTATAAAAGAGTTGGAAGGAATGTGGGGAATTTTTAGAGAGAGAGCTAATCAGATCCCCCTTTTCTTCTCCCCTTTTACTTCATTCATATGCATACACCATATAGACTATGTGTCGGTGCAGAAGTCTAAGGAATAAAATAAAAAGCAACATTGTAGGTTGTACAATATTGATTATGAGTAGACTTGTGGTTGACAAGATCCTTGGTGTGACCGTTAGGCGGCCAATAAATGATTACATACATGATGATGGATTGAATTTCTCTTCCTTCTGCCTCAGAAAACTATTCACTGAGCTCAATGTTGTAGAGAGGCAACTATTGACGAGATTGGTAAAAGGAATCAACTAGTACAAACGAACATTGAAGAATTCAAGAAATATGAGCGAGCTTGGCAGGAAGAGCTCGTCTGAACGCTTAAGCTTAGCGAGCCCAATTGGAAGAAATTGCATGAATGCTGACGAGCTTTTGAGGTACTCATGGGATCCTTCAGAGCGACAAAAAGCTTTGTAGCTTGTCACCTCCAAAAGTACGGCCAATGAGTACGACTGACCTAGTCAAGACCGAACCATTAAATGCATAGTCAATAAGATCGATCCAATAGCACACGAGACATTTAGTATTTGGGCTTTCATGTTGCTTAAGGAAATTCATTTTTGGATATACAGTAATGTTCCTCCATTGTTTCATACCACAAATGCATCCACGATTATCCTTTCACACCATAACCATCTACAAGCTTGTAGCACTGAAATTCAAGGCTCATCGAAAATTTTGAGAAAGTTTTATTGCCATAAAACACCTCAGACATTATTAGTGTAGGATGTTCACCACCACCCTCAAAGAATTTACATGATTATAGTCTGCCCTCAAGTATATCATCTTTTGAATAGTTCTCTTATTTGTTCCCAACCCAATTTTACCCCATTTTACTACTATACCTTTGCTATCTAGAGAGAATGAAAATTTCATTTAAGGAGAACAATATCCCTCAATCAACACAACAAGTATCATACTTCTTAAACATTAGGTACTTGGAAGGCATATATTTCTTTTCAACAATAAGCTCTCAACCCTTGAACATTATAAGTTGACATCTTCCAACAAGAGATGTAAGAATAAACATTTCCTCACAAAATCTAGCATGATTGGACATTATTGACGATTGGCTTAGAAAAAAATAGACATGATGTATGCCAGCTGGGGTGAGTGACCCTAAAGCCAAAGCAAACAAACATCCACACACAAAAAGGTCAATCCACACAAGTTTTGGAGCCAATGATCATGGCAAAGTGAACAAAAAATAATACCACTATGAAGGTGAGCTTAAAAATAAAAATAAATAAATAAAAAGTTTAAATCAAGAGTTGTTGTACAAAACAAGCCTAAGGAACAAAGAATGCTAAGAAGGCTTTTTGAAAGCATCAATTCTTACCAATTTGCCTTCTATGTGAATACATCAAACCCACACAACTAGTGAAAAGGTAAAACCAATTTAAATTAGGAGGATCAAGCGATTACAAAAATTAAATGTTAAACATTTGGTATAGAAACCAATGTATAGAGGAGATTTAGCTAACAAAAATTCGAATCTACAACCAAAAGTTCTCACTTTAATTCATAATATGGTGACTAACTTAAAAACTAATCTCCAGTTGAATTGATGAAAAGTGTTTTGTTTCCTCTAAATGAAATTCGTACTTAAGATGTTTTTGAAGTCTCTAAGAAATATAATAGGCAAGAATGAAAGGCTGTTCAAGTTTATTACAGAGAAAAAAATGAAATGATTTATATCAAAATAAATATATTTAAGTTTTCAAAATATATTATTAGCCACTGCAATTAATTTCCCTTAAATCTATAAAGCTTGAGAAAATAATTAAGAAATTTATGTGTCAATTTTGTGCACTAAATTTCACGTTGAATTTTATATCCCTAACTAATTTTGTTGAATAGTGCCTCACATTATAGTAATGCAACATTCTTTGATTATCAGTGATCTTCCCTATATTAGGCATTGATAAAGGTATGTCAAGTCAAGGTTATTTTTGTTAACTTATAACCACTCAATAATTGTTGTCAATAATTTCGGTGGTTGTGTTTGTTGTAAGCAACGTGTTACTATTTTTAGCTTCGGCAAGCCTTAGAAGCATATAACTTCTGAAGATATGGATTTAATATCAATGAAAAAAAATGCAAAAAGAATAATAACTCCAATTATCAGAGATATGAAACGTTTAATCAATAGATCAAATACGGTTGTTTAGTAAACGTAAAAATAAACAAAAAAAGTAAATAACAAAATATCTCCTTTCCACTCATTAGCTAACATTTTTCTCTCTGATCATCAAAGCCTTAAAACTTAAATTTTGTACCTGTCAAACTACTCACATAAAAATAACAATATTTAATTTTTCAAGGATAGAGGAACTTTTAAGCCATTTGGTTTCATTTAACTGAATGAGTTCTCTATCAATATTTTGTAGCATACAAACACCACTGTTTGAGTTTTCTTTTACTCTGTATATACTTTCCCAATTTGTCATAAACTTCTCCATGCCTGAATGAATATCTCAAACCAAAAGAAATTAACGATGGACGTAATAATCATTCATGCAAGTCGTGTGGCATCTGCCCATTTAGTGAAGTGGTGCACCACAACAAGCATAATCCATCATCATAAGGATGTCAATAGAACCAACAAAATACATTCCTGATATGGCAAACATCAAAACGTTGTTGGTTGTAAGAGCTTGCTCAATTGATGAAAGACTTTTTCGTCCAAGTAGAAGCTTTTACATCTCTAGTTAAAGTTTTTCACATGGGCTCTAATGGTTAGCCACTAATATACGTATTTTAAAATATTTCTTGCTAAATTGTCTAACATGGAATAATTCTCACATTTGCCTCAATGTGTTTTCTAGGCCATACCATGCTTCTAAGCTTCGAGACACCTCAAACAAATTACTGGTTAAGATTTTCTAAGCAGGTCTCTTTCCAAGATGAGGTAAATTATTGACAGAGTTCGATATGAAAAACAATTGTAGTTTGCAATGAATTGATATTCTTCCTAAAAAAGTGACTGTGTTTGTTTTGTAGATACCATCAATTGAAACTTTGTGCAGAACTAGAGTAGAGGTGGCACGCAGATTATCATATTTTGCTAACAGATTTGCGACTTTGTCGTCTTCACCCACAAAATGGTATATACTGGCATCAGGGAGAAAGGGTAGAGTGAACTAAAGCTTGAATGTATTTACTTGCACAACAGTTAGAAAGATACAAAAAATAATATCCCAAACTTCATGATTCCCAATACATGTTTCGCTATGAGTTTATATCGCATAAAAAACTTGTAAATTATTAACCCTAACTCTTTTAACGAACTTATGTCTAATGAGTAGTGTTCAAAACTCAGAATGATTATTTTTGGTTTTGAAAATGATTCGAATTGATGAAAAAAAAATTAGGCCTTATGAAATTCTAAATATGATGTCCGCTCAATTATTAGCTTCACCATATGCTCGTTCATGCCTTTTTCATCACAACTTCAATGTAGATTTTCCTTTCGCATAAAGAATTAAACAATAAAGTCAAGAATCATCGAAGTTTTAATTATACTGTGGGAATCAATCTCAACTTCATCAATCACCCAAATATTTTGGCTTCTATAAAACTTAGCACGAAAGCTTCAATCATTTGGATGTGATATAAAATCTAGAGCATATTAATCTGATGTAGAACGACCCGACTCAGGCCCATCAATATTTGACAAAATAATATAACAAATGCTGCTTACTAACTTATTGTACAAAAATATAACTCATAAAATTAAAATTTACTCCCAAAGACAACAGAAGTCCTCCAGGGGTCTTCTAGTCTCTAGCTATTTAGGATTAGAGCAGTGGTAAGAAGATTATAAAACTATTGAAATGAATTCTCATAATTATTATCCCAAATTAACTTATTTAATTTTCAGTGATGCTTGAAAAAGGGGTATTATTCTCTCTTGCTAGAGACATAAATCCACATAGACCAAGAAATTGCCAATCAATTTTTGCACCTTTAAGCTAAAAATTAACACCTAAATTCCATATCATATTGAAAACTACAAGGAAAATATCTAGTGAGTATAATCTTTTAGCATGACTCTATAGCGATTACTTAGTTTCATCGCATATCAAATCAAATATAGAGTTGTCACATATGGAGTTTTCATTATAGCTCCTCAATACCTCATAACTACCATCATGTGTCAATGATGAAGGCCTTAAAAGTGGTTGTTGACCTCATGTTCAGATGAGATATTCACTTCTCTCCTTAGAGTCTAGGGTCTAGCTTTAGACTTTTCTTGTTTGACCCTCCTAGAGGACTAGTACGGAACTCACACCCTTTAGAAAATTCGAGTCACCTCGTCACTCCTTCGAGTCTCGTATGGGTGGTCCCGAATCTTCGGCATTTCATTGAGTTGATGAGAACCGACATATGAGACTCGAGTCGAGTTTCTACATTAATAGAAGTGCCCCTAGGAGACCTCTTGCGACTCGAATGCTCGATAGCGCGCATTTTGCGCACGCATCGCACCCACACAATTTGAATTAAATTGACCCGACTGTCGGTGAAACCGTCCAGATGACCCCGAATGACGAAACGGACCGCACTGATGCGTCCGGGACGTCAATTTTAGCTAGGAGGGACACCCACATTGTTATGGTTTCACGCGCGAGCGATTAGCACAAATTTCAATGAACATTTTTCTAATTAGCGATGCGCGGGCCTGGGCTCAACCCAGGTTCGACTCGAGTTCGATTCAGGCTGGACTCAGGCTGAACACGGGCTAGGCACTAGCTCACTAAGTTTGAAATTCAAATTTCAAAATTCAAACAAATTATTTGAATTTATCTTAATTAAAAATATTCAGGTGTTAATGCTTTCCAATTGAACCTCCCCTGCATATGGAAACCATTTATTTCCGCCCATTGCTTCGAGTAACGGCTATTCTCTCGTTGGGCCTATTTCTTTCTCGCACACAAGAGCCTCGGCTGGCCTGCTCTCATTCGACCGAAGACCCCCTGTCCCGCTCGTCTTCCTCCTCTGCCTCTCCCCCGCTCCTCTCTCCTGCTCGTTTTCGCTCAGCTCTCCCGCTCCTATTGCGCCTCACCCGCGCCTCCTCTGCGAACAGAAACCCTCGCCTTCCTCATCTCACTCGACCGAAGACCGAACCCCATTTGCTCGCCTTCATCTCATGCTCGCCTTCTTCCTCCCTGGTTCGCTCGATTCGGCTCTGATACCAATCTCCCGCTCCTGCAATTCAGGACTCTCGCTTGTCTCTCCTCGTCTGCGATCGTCTTCTTCCCTCTATTCCTCGACTCGCTTCCTCGCTCGACTGAACAACACACTCACTTCCTTGCTCAATTGAGCAGTCCCGCTCGACGCCTTCTTCTCGCTACGCTGAAGAGTCTAGCTCGCTTCAGTCTCTCTGCATCAAAACTTCTCATCTTCATCCAAGTATTTGAAAGTGAGATTTTCCCCTCCTCTTCCCTTTACTGGATTGATTTGCGAATTTTATTTTGTTTATTGTCTTGATGCAAATGCCAATAGTTTTCTTCTATTCAATAATTGTGAAGGTTTAAAAGGCCTATGCATTCATGTGATTTGGAAAACCTCATAGGCTTGATATCATCCTTTTGGAGACTTGTGTTGCTCACATCCATGTATAAGTTTCTTCGTGCAGCTATGACATTTTGATAATTTTGAGCCTAAAAAAAAATTCTAGCATTGGGTTACTTCTGTTAGTCCACCCGTAAAATGTTGGTTTAGGTGGCATGCTCCCCTTGAAAATTATGCCTAATATAATGAAATCCGAGCAGATTCTTTTTAGGAAGTTTACCTACATGCCACACAATTTTTACACGTTCACCTATCTAATACCTAAATTTCATTTATATTATACATGCCACATTAACTGTACATGAAAAGATGCATTTCACTTCTTTTTTTTTTTTTTTACACGATAAATCATTGTTTTTGAAACTATTTAGGGGCTACACTTGCTCTACACTTTCACCATTTTGAGCACTATGTTCACTGTTTTAGAGCCATATGAATTTGGGAGTCTTGGCCCTTCCTGCAATTGGAAGTAATAGTGTTTAGGTTCGTAGGAAGCTTCGTAAGCACCGTTTGCACTTCATAGTTACTGTTTGAAGTGATAGGACATAGTCGTCGTTTGGAGCGATAAGAAGCGTCGTTTGCACTTCATAGTCATTGTTTGGAGTACAGAGGCGCTATAGGTTGTTGTCCAAAGGCTCCAAAGCCACTGTTTGTAGTATACGGCGCTACAGTCTGCTGTCCAAAAGCTCCAAAGCCACTGTTTGGAGTATAGGGGCGCTGTAGGCTGCTGTCCAAGGCTCCAAAGCCGTTGTCCGGTGTCATAAAAGCGCTTTAGGCTGCTGTCTAAAGCTCCAAAACCACTGTTTGGAGTATAGGAGAGCTGTAGGCTGCTGTCCAAAGCTCCAAAACCACTGTTTGGAGTATAGGAGAGGTGTAGGCTGCTGTCCAAAGCTCCAAAACTACTGTTTGGAGTATAGGAGAGCTGTAGGCTGCTGTCCAAAGCTCCAAAACCACTGTTTGGAGTATAGGAGCGCTGTAGGCTGCTGTTAAGGGCGCTGTAGGCTGCTGTTCAGGGCTCCAAATCCACTGTTTGGAGTATAGGGACGATGTTTGTTGTTGTCCAGGGCTCCAAAGTCGCTATTTGGGTTCGTAGGAAGCCACCTAGGAACTGTCCATTACTGTTTGGGTTCGTAGAAAGTCATTTAGGTGTTGTCCACCACTATTTGGGTTCGTAGGAAGTCACGTATGGGTTGTCCACTAGCGTTTGGATTCGTCGGAAGCCACGTAGGCGCTGTCCACTAGCAGTTGGGTTAGTAGGAAACCACGTAGGCATTGTCCACTAGCGTCTGGGTTCATAGGAAGTCATCTAGGCGCTGCCCACCACTATTTGAGTTCGTAGGAAGCCACGTAGGAGTTGTTCACCATTGTTTGGGTTCGTAGAAAGCCACATAGGCGTTGTCCACTAGTGTTGGGTTTGTAGGAAGCCACATAGGTGCTTACCACTAGTGTTGGGTTCGTAGGAAGCCACGTAGGCGCTGTCCACTAGCGTTTGGGTTCATAGGAAGCCATCTAGGTGCTGCCCACCACTGTTTGGGTTCGTAGGAAGCCACATAGGTGCTGCTCATTGCTGTTTGGGTTCATAAAAAACCATAAGCCACGTAGGTGTTGTCCACCACAGTTTGGGTTCATAGGAAGCTATCTAAGTGCTGTCCACCACTGTTTGGGTTCGTAGGAAGCCACCTGCTACGAACCCACCTTGAAGCTGTCCACCACTGTTTGGGTTCGTAAGAAGTCATCTAGGTGCTGCCCACCGGTATTTGGGTTCGTAAAAAGCCATTTAGGTGTTGTCCACCTCAAGTTGGGTTCGTAAGAAGCCATTTAGGAGCTGCCCACCACTGTTTGGGTTGGTAGGAAGCAGCATAGGTGTTGCCCATTGTTGTTTGGATTCATAAGAAGTCATACAAGTGTTGTTCGAAGTTCATAGCTGTTGTCCGGAGTCGTAGGGATCACCGTATTAGCTCGCTAGTTGCAGTCAGAAGTTATAGGAAACCTTAGGATCACTTGTTTGGAGTTCCCAGCTGTTGTTACGACTTGTTCTACAACTTAATGTTTTCTTCTTTTCTCTGCAATTTATTTAAATTCACTGCAAATTATATTGTGTTTTGTGAGTTAAACATGCAACAGAGATAACAGCAGCAGATACACCACGTACGCAGGTACATTTTATTTGTTGTTGTTTCTTCATTTCAATTTATTATTCCTCTAACACATTGTGCAGGCACTAAATACAATTTTACTTTCAAAACAAAATGATTTTTCAAAATTAAACAACATTTTCAAAACAAAAAAAAATAAAACATAACACGTTCTTTCGAATTTACGGGAATCCCTCGGAGGAGGTAACCCACGATTGTTAGTGAGATCTCCCTGGTTTAAATGGATTTCATAATTCGTTTAAGCTAAGTAAATTCAAAAGAAAATAGTGATACCGGAACGAATGAACTGTGGGATCCTAACCGGTGTCGCTCTAATCAACTTTAACATCTCTCATAACACTTAAATGATTATAACCTTAGGAAACATTTGATTTGACATCATGACTTGACACATTAAAAAACTTAAACCCGCTTCAATGAGGAGTTTGGGGCAGTTTTATGGGCAGTGCAGCAAAGAGCTTGGAGCAGACTACAAGTGTATGTGGTTTTCATTCTACAACAGCAAAACAAGTTTACACCAGCTAACTCTCTTCTTAGTCTAAATAACAACCATAGAACTTTGAGGTAGCTCGCCCTGCGCGACATAAATCCTCACCCTCTTTTAAGCTCCTGCACAGTCATACTGAACAGCATAAGTCCTAACTCGTCTTAGGTTCTGAGGTTGTCATCCAGAACGGCATAAAACCTCTTATTTCTGCGAGTTATTTGCACAATCAGTTATTATGAAAGTGTAAGTTCCGAACGAATAAAATTGACAGGATTAAACACTCAAATAACATCCTCTCCAAAACACAGCCACACAGTAGGATAGTTTGGGAAGTCACTAAGGATTCCCCTCAATTCCCCTCAGAACTGAGGATTCCCCTCAGGATCT
The DNA here is from genome assembly GCF_001263595.1 of Phalaenopsis equestris. Taxonomy (NCBI): domain Eukaryota; kingdom Viridiplantae; phylum Streptophyta; class Magnoliopsida; order Asparagales; family Orchidaceae; genus Phalaenopsis; species Phalaenopsis equestris. The sequence goes on from NW_018165365.1 coordinate 118,164, forward strand.
GTGACGTCTCCTATCATTTACTTCCTTTGGACTCCTGAAAGAACTGTTTCTACTTGAGCCACTCTCACTAGTTTTTCCACGTTCTACCATAAAAATCTAAACTTTGAATTCTTGAAGACTAGAATCACTGATCATTATCGAGAGTTTTCTCAAGTGACACATGTCATTTGGGATGTAATTAACTATAGATGTTTGCCTTTATAGGGAACTTGGAACCTAGGTAAACCCTATTTAATTTTTGTATTAAATAGGGGAATTTATCGGTCACATATAAAAGTTTCGCAGACCAAATGGATGTCACAAATCTCTTAGTTTGCAGGATTGTGTCTATTACCGGGGTCTACACTTATCTCTTGGAATGTGTAGTATTCAGGGTACCAGGCACGATTATGCAAATTATTACACTAATGAGATTCATTCGGTCTCATTTTTTAAAAAATTAAAACACTACTTTCATAATCTAAACTATATACTTTATATTTATTTATATTTAAATTAAATTTTTGAAAATCCTATTTTCAAAATCCAACATCGAAAAAGTTGACCGACAGTGGCAAATTATTATTGGGCTCCAATGGGCTCTCTTCATGCATTTCTTAAATATCAACAAAAAACTACACATTATTTTACTTTCTTATAAATATCATTCTCATTAAATTACATGCATTTCCACTACATCCATTCTCTACTACAAACAATCAAAGTAATTACAACATTCGTCTCCCAACATGAACATCTCTACAAGGTGCATTGCTTACCCAGTATTAAGAAAACTCTTTTCTTCATCAATAAAAACTTATGTTCAAAACTTAAAATATCAAAGTTGGTTCAATTTTTTGTGTAGCACCCAAAGCTTGTCCACTAACAAAACTAACACCCTCATACCTCCGAACATCAAATCAATATATATATATGTATATGTATATATGTATGTATATGTATATGTATATATGTATGTATATGTATTTATAAAAACATAAATGTCGTCCCGCCGCTCTGCTAGAGTTCTGCCCCATGGCGAACCCTAGCGTTTCGTTTCGATCGTCACTGCTGCCCCGATCTCCACTCTCACGCATCCATGCTTGGGTGGCGTCGTCTGCGACAGAGAAGACGCGACGCTGCATCGTCCCGCAGCGCTGCTCGCCAGAGTTTCGCGGGCCTTAGCTCGTCGTTCCTTTGTTCCTTCGCGCCCTACGACGCCACCGCAACGTAAGGCTCCTCGTTCCTTCGCGCCCTTCGTTCCTTCGCTCGTCGTTCTTTCGCGCCCAGCAACGCAAGACTCCTCCTTCGCGCCCTACGACGCCACCGCTGCTTGCGCTGTTTGGCGCCCTGCGACGAACTGCGGCGTGCGTTGTTTGTGTTGATCAACGGTGTCTGAATGGCATCAGTGCGTTCCTACGCCGCCGCCCTCGCCAGTGATAACTCCGTCTCCGCCCCTCTTTCCAATATGTTTCCACAACGATATCATGACAATTTTGCGCTTGGCATTGAAACCAGATTTCTCAAAAAAGCTTCCCGTAAAAACGGCAAACCTGCAATCTTTCTCACTGAAGCAGAGATCTCCACCCTAGCTGCGCCCTGCCGCCTCCCTAGCTGCGCCCTGCCGGCTGTTCTTAGTAGGTAAGTTTCTTTATGGAAACCCTAAACTTGAACTAATTCGAAAGGACTTTGAGCAAATGAAGCTGAAAGGGGGTTGGAAGATTGGTAAATTGGATGGTCGCCACATTTTCATTCAATTATCAAATGATGAAGACAACACTTATTTGTTTGCGAGAAGACTTCTTCGAATTGAAAATCAGGTGATGAAGGTGTTAAAATGGACGGTGGATTTTGACCCTCGTACTGAACCTCCTACAATTCCTGTTTGGCTTCGTTTCCCAGGTTTGAAGATCCACCTTTTTGATCAAGAACTTCTCTTCGCTTTAGGGATGGTATACGGTAAACCCCTCAAAACTGACACGCCTACAGTGAATCTAAATCGACCTTCAGAAGCCAGAATTTTGATAGAAAGGGATATTACTTAACCTTTTCTGGGAGAAAAATGGATTGGCACACAACATCAGGGATTTTGGCAACAAGCAGAACTTGAACAAATACCATTTTATCGTACTCACTGTCGTATGTTTGGACATTCTCGTTCTCAATGTTATCAGTTGCATCCAAATTTAAAACCTTCAAGTAAAAATGCTTCTGGATCTGCCCCACCTCATACATGTCCCACCTCCGCTCCTGAGTGCATTCCACAAACTATTGAAACGGCGGGTTGCACGATTGCACC